>NC_088715.1:47365724-47643224 GCF_963576615.1 Watersipora subatra | reverse complement strand
AAAAGATATAGGAGAGAAATATCAAGTGAGTTTAGGAATCTGGAAAAATACATTAGTCGAGAAAAGCTGTTTTTATGCGATTTTAAGCAATGCGATTAAGTAAAAGATGATTGTCTGATAGCAATTTAGATGATTCAGTCATTTTGCAGCTGGTCAAAGCTATTCAAATCAGTAAAATACTCTAATCACTGTAATAGCAAGTCCAATACTCTAATCACTATAATAGCAAATCCAATTAAGTAGATTCCTTTCACAGAAAAGCTTTAAATAAAAATAGGTCGATAACATAGACAGCAAAAAACTTATCTGTAAATTTTGCAGAAACAACTTCCACAAAATCTTACATCCAGAAAATCTAACATGTTTTTTTGGTGAAATGTTTTTAAGAAAATTCAAATCTAGCTTAGAATGTTGAAGAGCTAAAGAAATTATTTTTCATTTATACGAGTTCGAATCCCATATGGTGCGATCTTTTTTCTCAGCGTCCAACTGTGGCTTTGGACCGATGTATGTGGCTCCTAATATACTAAGGGTTTTGGAGTCAACCAAAGGTGATAATTTAAAACATTAGCTCGAATTCAGCAAGTATTACACGAAGACCGTATGACATTGTGCAGCACCCTGTGTTTAGGGTACTGTTGTTATGCCTTAGACAGGCTGGTATATGTTGATATGCAATAGTGTGGTGAATAGAAAGTAGAAGGAATACAAACCTTCAGTACTCTTGTCAACACTTGGTAATCACTGTCGTATAGAATCAGCGATCTAAGCAAAGCAAGTTTGTAGTTACCCAAAATATTTGTACTAGTTATTTTTTCAGTTCAGTACCAACTGCCGTAACAAACTCTGCAAGCAACTTTGAAGGAAACTCACTTAATCTTAGTATTCCTAAACACTTTGTTCCACTGATATATGCAATGAAGATTTTATACGCACTGTATATATGTACATGTATGTCACATGTACAGAGCAGTTGTCATGTGTACTGTATTTACAGTAAAATCTGTATTTGAATGCCACCGTTATTTGAACGCTACTTCTAGTAAACTTTGAGCGCCACGTTAAGAGAAGGGTGGAAAAATAGAGCGCCACCCTATAATCGAACGCTTATATTAATACATAATGAGATCTAGTCCCCAAACAAACCATAATTTTTTATCACAGACCTTTGTTGATAGTTTTCAAAATAGACTGAACGAAACTCTATTCCAGGAGTAGAGCTACAATCCACACTCACATACAGCATCAATGACCGCAGACCTCTTCTCTACAAGCTCAACAACGTAAGGCTATTTCACAATTAAATTAAGTGGTCTGAGATTTTTAACAGCTTTGAATTCTTATTTCTTGTACAAAGAATCAGGTTGAAAGTTACAGGTACTTGCGAACATGGTGAACATTAATTATGACAGCACAGCAACCCTCGGAAAAGACCGGATAAAATGTCGCATTGACTAAGCTGCACCATTTGCACAGAAACATACCTCTCATACAAAAATATGTTCCAGAGCATGAAAAATGAAAAAAGAAAAATGTAAGTAAAAGGAATTTTGAGATTACAGAAAGTCAAATGTAACAGCTTCAAAAACAAGACAGCTTATCCTGATAATATAACAGCTTCAAAAACAAGACAGCCTATCCTGATAATGTAATAGCTTCAAATACAAAACAGATTATCCTAATAATGTAACAGCTTCAAATACAAGATGGCTTATCCTGACAATGTAACAGCTTAAAATACAAGATAGCTTATCCTGATAATGTAACGGCTTCAAAAACAGGACAGCTTATCCTGATAATGCAACAGCTTCAAATACAAGACAGATCATCCTGATAATGTAACAGCTTAAAATACAAGATAGTGTATCCTGATAATATAACAGTTTTGGATACAATGTATCTTATCCTGACGATACAAATGAAACTGCCTACGAAACAAAGATAAATTAGCTAACATGCTAAACTTTGCAGCCGCAAAGATAAAAGTATTAAATGTAATAGCTGTAATTCCTGAAGTAGCAACCATAACAGCTACAAAATAAAAATACAAAATATAATAGTTCAAATGACGGAGTGAAAACAGAAGGTTGAACATTGAACAAACAGAAGCCTCTGAGAGTTTCAAACTCATTTATACTGATTTAAAGAGCACTCGTCAGTTTTACCGAGTCTCCATTTGACAATGACTTTGTCTCATCTCCGCTAGCGCTTGTCGAGGGTGACCGACACCCACCCTTACTGCCAGCCAAAGGAGACAAAGGTGCGCTGCTACAGCTCTCCCTGGATGCCGGAGATGCAGGCAGCAGCTGCAAGTCCATAGGTCGAACTTTAGGAGAAACATCCGCGCTTTTGGGCTTGCTGAAGTCAGATAGCCTCGAAGGAGATGTGGTCTTTTTAGAATCCGAGGAGTTATCCGTCTTACAGATGACCTCCACTTTGCTTGACTGAGAGAGATGCGTGAGGACAGAGTTGAGCTGTAGCCTGAGATCTAATAGTTGTCTGTTGATAGAGGAGTGGTCGACTGCGCTTCTTGTTACCACCACCAACCCTGTCAGTAAAATAACTTAACATATTCTCTGCTTTTTCAGAATTTTATAAATATTTAAAGCTGTTCCTCCTCACAGACCGAGCACACGGCACATGTTTGTGTGTTAGCACTCGGTGCTGACGCATAAACATGAATAATGAAGGCTTTAGCTACTTCCAGAAAAAATATATTGACGTGAGACTTTACGCCTGACTTTCGACTGTTTTCGATTTGCGATTATCATGAACCTAACAAACTATTTAGAGCTTTTATTACGTACGCTTGGCAGACCCGTAATGAGTAAAAACTATGTGCATAATCAATTCATGAAGTGGCAAGGTGGTGGAGTAGTGGGGTGGTTCGAGTGCTGAACCATGAATCGGAGGACCCAAGTTTAATTCACACGAATGAAAAAAAAATTCTCAACTCCTTTAGCGAGGCTTCAAATAGATGAATGGATGGACGAACAAAACGGACGAACAAACGGACGAACAAACAGACGGACGAGCAAACGAATGGACGAACGAACAAACAGATGAACAAACAGACGAACAAACAGATGGCCGAAAGGACACTACTTTTATTATAGTGAAAACTACATGAATGCTCGGCGTTAGCCGGGTTATAAAGGTCTTTGAACAGACTATTTATTTTTAATCAACATAATCAACATTTACCACTCTAACTTTTAAATTAAGGTGTTCATTTATTTCTGTATGTGTTATAAGTTTAACCAAATTTATGCTACATCTATAAATGAAAAATTTGGTTTTCACATACATTCATCTTTACATCTTTTTATGATGTGTTTGTTTTAAAGCTCCATTATATGTAATTATCTCAAGTATTCATTAAGGAGTTATCTTGTCTTGAGCTGTGGAACAAATTGAATGACTGGCATGGGGTAATCTTCGCGGAATATTTGGTCTGATATGACCGTTTTAACATACAAAGGAAACCTTGAAACAGATTAAATTCATATATAGTCATTTGACTGTCCGCTTCTAATACCACCGTCATTATTATAGTTAGCGGCCTCTGACATCAGAAGATTGGGAAATCGGCCAATGAGAAAGATTTTTATGAGAAATGACACGCTTGACGAAAATCTACAAATCATTCCTTTTAGCAATATCTTTTGTATAACTGTTTGTAAATCTGTAACCAGCCCTTTGACATCACATATGAGAATAACTATAGGCCAGTGGACACCAAAGTACCAATTATCAATTTAGGCACCGAGACAAATTACATGTAAAAAAAGTTTTTCCTCTGAGTAAACCAGATTAGAATATTATAGTTGAAGTTCTCATGAATAGAATTGGAAACTAAGGCAGTAACTCTATAGCAAAATATACTAGCAAAATACTAGCAAACATTAAAATCAAAACTACCCGTAGGCAGCTGTACTTGACTAAAATCAATGACATCGTCTACCACTCACCATTTTTCTTCTCGTCAACCAAATGATTGCAGTAAATGCTAAGGCATGCTGAGATATCATCAGCGATAGTGAGGCCAAATCTGTCCCCAGGCCAGTGATGTCGGACAGTTCTCAGAAACTGAATACACTGTGTATACCTGCAGTGACAGGCAGCACGTTTACGGCACTACTCTATCTTGGCAGCACTACTCTATCATAGAACTACTCCATCATAGAACTACTCTATCATAGAACTCCTCTATCATAGAACTACTCTATCATAGAACTACTCCATCATAGAACTACTCTATCATAGAACTACTCTATCATTAAACTACTCTATCATAGAACTCCTCTATCATAGAACTACTCAATCATAGAACTACTCAATCATAGAACTACTCTATCATAGGACTACTCCATCATAGAACTACTCCATCATAAAACTTCTCTATCATAGAACTACTCTATCATAGAATTACTCCATCATAGAACTACTCTATCATAGAACTACTCCATCATAGAACTACTCTATCAATAAACTACTCTATCATAGAACTCCTCTATCGTAGAACTACTCAATCATAGAACTACTCCATCATAGAACTACTCCATCATAGAACTTCTCTATCATAGAACTACTCTATCATAGAACTACTCAATCATAGAACTACTCTATCATAGAACTACTCTATCATAAAACTACTCCATCATAGAACTACTCTATCATAGAACTCATCTATCATAGAACTACTCTATCATAGAACTACTCAATCATAGAACTACTCCATCATAGAACTACTCTATCATAGAACTACTCCATCATTAAACTACTCTATCATAGAACTCCTCTATCATAGAACTACTCAATCATAAAACTACTCAATCATAGAACTACTCTATCATAGAACTACTCTATCATAAGACTACTCCATCATAGAACTACTCTATCATTAAACTACTCTATCATAAAACTCCTCTATCATAGAACTACTCAATCATAAAACTACTCTATCATAGAACTACTCTATCATAGAACTACTCTATCATAGAACTACTCTATCATAGAACTCCTCTATCATAGAACTACTCTATCATAAAACTACTCAATCATAGAACTACTCTATCATAGAACTACTCTATCATAGAACTACTCTATCATAGAACTACTCAATCATAGAACTCCTCTATCATTAAACTACTTTATCATAAAACTACTCTATCATAGAACTACGCTATCATAGAACTATTCCATCATAGAACTACTCTAACAGAGAATTGCTTTTCCCAAACCCCTTACAAACGAATAATAATATCATATACGAATCTGCATAGCTTCTAACAATGTTTATTCTTACAGACTTGAGTAGTATTCTTGTACTTAATAAACTTTGCCTTTGAAAGGTCAAATTCAAACAGTTCAGACTTTGAACCAGCTAAATATTGTTCTAATTTACGAAAGGGTCGACACATTGCGGTAAGATTGAATGAAAATATTTTCAAAACAACCAACCCTGAAGTTTCTTACAACAAGACTACTTCTGCTAAAAATGGAAAGGTAGAGCGAGGAGGGAGTCTAAGGTACACAGGCTACTTTGGCACCAGTTATCTGAAAGAAGCTAGTTTTTAATTTTGCTGAACAATTTACAAGTTTCTATCTCTCAGCAGGATGTTTTTTTTTCAAACAAAATTATATAATAGTTGACTCTTGGCTTCGGGAAGCCAGAGAAATCATAGAAAAGGTGATAACAACATAGTATATGGTTAAGAAAAGACTTGGTTACAACATTATTACGAAGGGACCTGTTCTGTTAGCCTGAGAACGCACAAATAAACATACAAAATTACACTTACCTCTTGTTGGTAAGCAGCTCAACGACCTTGTTTTCTGCTCCTGTCTGTGTTAAAACAGTCATATCTATCTCTGGGGGGGTTGAGGAGTCAGCCTCTATCACATTAATAGCTTCTTGCATCTCCGCAGCTATGGAGCTCATGCTATCTGACATATTCATCGCCTGTGTACAGGTAGAAAAACTCCTCAGGTAGTTTCGACTGCTAAAGTTATGTAGCTGAAAGGCGACTATCTAAAGAAGCGATTCAAAGACAAACTCTGGCAGCCAGAGATGTGCCGATATCCAAAGAGAGATCGGAAGCTGCTGCTGAATTATCATCAAATTATCAAGTCGCAGGAAACCCACCCTTGGAGTTGTTGTTCCTTAGTAGAAATAATTGCAAGCAGGTTTCCACACATTCGGAGCAAATCAAAATTTCACAAACTCTAGCTAATTATCATGCCAAAACCAAAGTAGGACATTTCACAAGGCGGTTAACCAAATCCAGCTGGTTATCCTTATCAATTTGCTATTTATGCCAAAACTTCATTGATGAGGTGATATATATTTCAAAGTATTGGGGTGATAGGTATTGAATATTTTGGTTTTAAATTGAAATCAAATTCAAATAAGTTTAGAAGGTCACAAAATGAAATTTAACATAGTCTTTTACACCAAACAGTAATCACCTGCAGGTGCGGGTCTTCACAAGAGCCATTCTTCAAAGAAAAAAACAATCTCTGAAATGCTTCCAGCAAAATGTCTAATTGAGGTAGTTTTGTGTGTTTCCATGCAGTAATAAGTCATTAAAAAAGAATTAAGTTTTCCAGTTTTTACAAAATTTATCTAGACTCACTACTTGAAATAAAAAAATGAAACCAGACAAAATTCAATTCAGGTCAGTTATATGGCTAGAATATCTTCTGAACAGTTGGCTGTGTGAACAGTTGGCTATAAGAACTAAGGCTATGTGAACAGTTGGCGATGTAAACAGTTGGCTATAAGAACTAAGGCTATGTGAACAGCTGGCTATGTGAACAGTTGGCAATGTGAACAGTTGGCCATAAGAACTAAGGCTATGTGAACAGCTGGCTATGTGAACAGTTGGCTACAAGAACTAAGGCTATGTGAACGGTTGGCTATGTGAACAGTTGGCTATGTGAACAACTGGCTATAAGAACTAAGGCTATATGAACAGTTGGCTATGTGAACAGTTGGCTATGTGAACTAAGGCTATGTGAACAGTTGGCTATGCGAACTAAGGCTATGTGAACAGTTGGCTATAAGAAATAAGGCCATGTGAACTGTATATAAGATATAAGAACTGTATAAGATATGATTCTTGAATTTGACTTTTGGAATGAGACTAAATATTAATTTCCCTATAATTTACTTGTTTGTCATCACATGAATACAACAGTTATATTCTTAAAAAAGACAGCCACCAACATATGCGCATATAAAGCTAATGTATGTATCATGATCACAAAAATGTGATTGTACTACATGTTGTTGTACTACATGCATTCATACTACATGTTATCATGCAAAAGGGTGTGCATATCAAGTGTCATCACACAAAATTTGATCCCATTTCAAAAGATTTTTTAATAATCTAATAGTTTATAAGTCAATACAAATAGGATAAATAAATAGCAATGTTCGGTACGGTAAGGGGATTGAATCTGATTCTTTGTAGGGGTTTTTGGTCTTTCACCTTACCAGCTTTAGGAATGTAAATCACAGACTTACAATTCTCAAGGAAAACTTCTGATTAGGCTGCACCGCAGTACATATTAATTGTTTTCTAATTCTGTGCAACTGAAAACTATTTCCACAGATTTGTTTAAAATAAACAATTATCATAGACTTAATGAATAACGCAATTAGGGGGTTCAACGATAAACTGACACTTTTAAAGATGAATTTGAGCTCAATTTTAGTAGACTTTATAAGAAAGTATCAGCGTTTTTCTATCATTTGTGATTGTTTTCAATGTTTTAGGTGATCCGACTGCCATGATGTTTCACGATCAAAATCGTCAAAACTTGACTGCGGTTAAACGCTCAAATTCAAGCAAAAGTGCGATAACGACATTTATAGTAGCACTTTGGCAAAGAGACGGTCAGAATAGAGACCTGTAATGTTGCAACTTGAATGCAATAGCCGATAGCAATAATGAGAGAAAAAGGCAGCCGCGCAACTAGTGACATCATTTCAGCTCATATTTTTCTTCCAAAGTTTTGACCGTGGTGAAGTTTTATCAATTTTAATCTTGAAACATCCTGGCATCAAATAACCTCAAACATAAAAAACAATCACAAGTGGTGAAAAAGTATTGATACTTTCCGATAAAATTCATTAAAATTCTGTGCAAGGTCATCCTTAAGCAACAAAGATAAACATTTGCTGACCGCTGACCAATCATATCAACATGGAAATATTCCACAAAGGAAGAAAAGCAGAGAGTTCAAGTACATTGAGTATTTAGTTTAGCTCATTGAGTTTTCATCCCCTTCACTACTGGCCCGTTTTGAACAAAGGTTCACCTCTGGGTGGTGGACAATTTAGTTTCTCTGAACCAATGCTCCCCATGACCGGTTGGTCCAGATTCAGAGATGAACAAAGTACAATGAAGAAAAGAAGAAGTCAAAATAATTGCTGCTAAAGTAACCACTCTTTGAACCATTTATGGCTTCTCACTCTTCATTGTACAAAACGCGATTAGACAATTATTGACCAATGTCATGACTGTTTAGACTGCAATGCTTAACTCAGTCAGTTTGCACAGAAATTAATTGCTAGGTGTTAGCTCGATGATGGTAATATGTTCATTTAGAAAACTTCAAAGGTCCTGTTCGAACCTCACCGTCTTCCTGCAGAGATATGCAAAAGAGGAAAGAAAATGCTTACCTCCTCATGCTGACACACCTCCTTCAGAGATTCAAGTAGTTTTATGTAGGTTGTGTAGAGCACAAACAGCTGATACTGTAACTTATAGAGTCCATTACACACCTCTATTCTCTACAAGGACAGCGATATCTCACGTGAAGTAGATTACAAGACTATACTTTGGTTTACATATGTTTACTTGATATTTCCCAGAAGCAATGAATGCCCGAACACTTCAATATGATAGGGGTTGTAAGGCTAAGTAGAGGCTGCTGTTACCATTGAACAACGTATGGAACTCGTGCCAAAATTGAGCCATCACAAAAAAAACAGTGCGCTTTACCTATTCACAAATAGTTGAAGGTAATGTGGTGGTTGGGAAAGTTGTGTATAGGTTGGAATAATTCTGAGTTGTGAAAGTTCTAAGGGCTTGTAGCCAAGAGCCTAATGGTCCTTTTAAACATCTCTGACCTAGTTCAGCCTTGTTGTAACCAAAGAGGAAATGACCAAATACTTTGTCACCAACCTTATCAAGGTGAAGGTCGGTGGACTGTAATTAACCTAATCAGAAATGAGATAATGACAATTTTAGTGAGAAAAGATGAGCAAGAGAGAATAACTCATGTTTTTCTATTCAACTACTTGGTCAACTCTGTACTACCAAATGCTCTTTCCTACATATTGGAAGTAAAACATTCTAATCAGTCTAAAAATATGTTGATATTGTATATAGCAACCTTTGACCTTATAAGATACGACAATAAATCAATAATGTCAACAACTTGTGTGGCCTGATACCACACAAGTATGTCGCCTTACAGTGCCTCGCGTTGCGCGTTGACAACTCGAGTTGATCAACTCGAGTTGCCGTGTTGTCCAACTCGAGTTGCCGAATTGTACAACTCGGCCTGGGTTTATGACCTCGAGTTGTGTTACCTATGCGCAAAACTAACACGGGTTCGTAAAGAAAGCAAAGTGAGTGATTGGGGTGTCTCATTTACAGAAATTTAATATTAATAATAATAATGATTTAAATATGTATACATATTTAAATTATATATTGGCGAGATTTGCGCATATTCATTACAATAAATATAAAGAGACAAAAACAATTGTAGAATGTAAAAAGCAAACTAAAAACAATCTATATGAGAACCGAGCAGCGAATTTTTTTTCCCAAACAGGTTTACATACGGCAGTAAAATTTTGGCTCATGATTGGCTTTAGTAATCGAGTTTTAGTAATCAAAACCTACATCATTACATTGAAAGTCAATAGTTATAATTAGAGAGGAACACAAAATTCCAAAATATTATTCAAAATGGCTTAAATTAATGAGTTTTAAGTGAGCGCCTCTTACGTTTTAACAGCACTTTTTGAATGATAACATCAGTTTTGCTACGTTATTTAGAATTTTGTGTTTCTTTCTAATTATAACTATTGATTTCTAATGTAATGATGTAAGTTTTGGTTACTAAAACTCAATTACTAAAGCCAATCATGAGCCAAAATTTTACTGCCGTATGTAAACCTGTTTGGGAAAAAGAAATTCGCAGCCAGCCGGGCAACTTCTTTTTCAAATAAAAAAAGAGTCATCTCTCTAGAATCTGACAAGAAACTGAATGAACACCAAAATGAACATAGAAGTTATTTCAACGGCGTTTAATGATGCACAAAAAATTCCATTTAGCTAGAGAAAATGAAACGATGAGATGTTCTCAAGCCGAGTTGTTGAACTCGAGTTGCTGTTTAAAGAACTCGGCTTGGGTTTTGATGAACTCGAGTTGTGCAACTCGAGTTGTACAACTCGAGTTATATTTACAAACTCGAGTTGTACAACTCGAGTTGTGCAACTCGAGTTGTACAACTCGAGTTGCAAACTCGGCACAGTATAATTCTAATAATTCGCTATTAGCTCTAGTTTTACAGTACATACATAGTTTAATTTCTATTAGCTAATGGGTGTCTATTGATATACCATTGTTAATATAACCAGATCTACGGTTATTCTACCGTAATACCAATATATTGCGCTTTACTTTTGAAAAGTCGTGTTGCGCGTTCACAACTCGAGTTGTGCAACTCGAGTTGATCAACTCGAGTTGTGAACGCGCAACGCGAGGCACTGTAAGGCGCCATACACAAGAGACTTCAGCATGACTGTAAGCTTCGAATCGGTATTCTCCACTTGGCTGTTGACAGTTTCTGTGCACATGAAGCCGTATATTGATAAAACAGAGAACTGTAGAAAAAGCCACCCTGATGTAAACTTCTTGCACCAGCTCAATCATTTCCTCTTTGATCATCCAGCCTTTTGAATTGACCGTGACGATGATCCCGACAAAAAATGTTTCCTACGACAAAGTCTTCCTTTTAAAAATAACCATGGTGGTTAGTTTCTTTTCATTAATCTACCAACCACAACCAGTAAAAAAGGATGATATCTGATTCTCAGGAGATGTCCTCGTTTGTTTTTCTATGGTACAGATTACAGTTGGTTCGGTATATCAAAGGTGAGAGGGATCTTCTTCTTGAAGATAAATCCGGAAAGATGGACATTGTGTCGTCGTAATTCTTTGGCAAATGCGGCAAACTGGTAGTTGTGCAAATGGAGAAATGAAGTGTTTTCATAAGACGGAAGCATCAGGAAGAACCTCGTTAAAATTGGTTAATCTCCGTATCACTTACATGTGGAGACTATAGAGATGCTTCTACCTGCTGATCTCTGTCCAGTAATCCACTGCTATATCTTCCCTCCTAATTTCGGCCATCTTGTATTGTTCTCTCAATGACTCTTCTTCTTCTTTGTTTTTTCATCTTGCTCATCTTATTCCTCCACTTCCTTCCCATCGACTTATTAATTTTGATTAATACTAATATTGAATTGGTACACAGTTGCTCTAGTTTGAAATCTGTGTCAACAGTGTGTCTCTTATCATGTGTCATTTCGTGGTCTTTAATTAAGGCATGCTGAGGCACCATATGTATCCAATGCTTACCGAAGAAGTCGTAATAAAACACTTTAACAGATTTTTAGGGTAGCGTAAAAAGATTCACTGTACAGACATATAAATATAAGATATTTTCATACAGTATAAGACGCATTGACTGCACGTTTTACTAATATAAAAATTTCATGTGCATTTTGTAATCTGAAAAAATATGGTACCGGCTGGCAATCATAGAGAAGGGAGTACAAACTGCAGAGGAGCAGAGACTAAAATTAAAGTTATATACAGAGATAATGTGCAGTAATATAAACAGGGTGATAGCTAACTGGAGCAGAAGAGCATGCCCTCGACTACTGGGTCACCATATATCAGTAATATAAACAGGGTGATAGCTAACTGGAGCAGAAAAGCATGCCCTCGACTACTGGGTCACCATATATCAATAATATAAACAGGGTGATAGCTAACTGGAGCAGAAGAGCATGCCCTCGACTACTGGGTCACCAAATATCAGTAATATAAACAGGGTGATAGCTAACTGGGGCAGAAGAGCATGCCCTCAACTACTGGGTCACCATATATTAGTAAAACAAAAAGGGTAGTAGCTAAGCACTGCAGAAGACTGCTGGCTATAGGGTCACCATTAATAACTTACGTCATGCTATGTCAAAGAAAAGTGTGTTAGAATAGATATAGATAAGAAGAAATAGATTTCAAGCAAAACTTACATAGATATAGCAGCATTCCATCTATTAACATAACAAAGTTATCAGAAAGTAAAAATAATAGAAGATTTTAGGAAAAAAGAAATCCCCACAATCGTGAAAAACAGAAGTGAGAGAAAGGAAGAGTGAGGAACGAAACCTGAGACGAGAGTGAGCGGAGAGTGAGAGGAGAGTGAGGGGAGAGTGAGAGGAGAGTGAAAGGAAGATGAGAGGAGAGTGAGAGGAGAGTGAGAGGAGAGTGAAAGGAAGATGAGAGGAGAGTGAGAGAAAATGAGAGAAAAGTGAGAGGAGAGTGAGAGGAGAGTGAGAGGAGAGTGAAAGGAAGATGAGAGGAGAGTGAGAGGAGAATGAGAGGAAGATGAGAGAAGAGTGAGAGGAGAGTGAGAGGAGAGTGAGAGGAGAGTGAGAGGAGAGTGAAAGGAAGATGAAGGAGAGTGAGAGGAGAGTGAGAGGAGAGTGAGAGGAGAGTGAGAGGAGAGTGAGAGGAGAGTGAAAGGAAGATGAAGGAGAGTGAGAGGAGAGTGAGAGGAGAATGAAAAGAGAGTGAGAGGAGAGTGAGAGGAGAGTGAGAGGAGAGTGAGAGGAGAGTGAGAGGAGAGTGAGAGGAGAGGAAGATGAGAGGAGAGTGAGAGGAAAGTGAGAGGAGAGTGAAAGGAAGATGAGAGGAGAGTGAGAGGAGAGTGAAAGGAAGATGAAGGAGAGTGAGAGGAGAGTGAGAGGAGAGTGAGAGGAGAGTGAAAGGAAGATGAACGAGAATGAGAGGAGAGTGAGAGGAGAGTGAGAGGAGAGTGAAAGGAAGATGAAGGAGAGTGAGAGGAGAGTGAGAGGAGAGTGAGAGGAGAGTGAAAGGAAGATGAGAGGAGAGTGAGAGGAGAGTGAGAGGAGAGTGAAAGGAAGATGAGAGGAGAGTGAGAGGAGAGTGAAAAGAGAGTGAGAGGAGAGTGAAAGGAAGATGAGAGGAGAGTGAGAGGAGAGAGGAGAGTGAAAGGAAGATGAAGGAGAGTGAGAGGAGAGTGAGAGGAGAGTGAGAGGAGAGTGAGAGGAGAGTGAGGGGAGAGTGAGAGGAGAGTGAGAGGAGAGTGAAAGGAAGATGAGAGGAGAGTGAGAGAAGAGTGAGAGGAAAATGAAATGAAGATGAAAGGAAGATGAGAGGAAGATGAAAGGAAGACAACAAAGACGGGAGGACCAGATAAAAGCAAGAGGAGACAATGACACAACAGAACAAAGTGTGAGAATGAGGAACAAAAAAGAGAGAATGAACAAAAGCAAAATGAGACAATTGTGTAAATTAATAAAAGCCCTACCTGTTCATCCCCAGAGAAGTCAGAAATATGAGTTCCTAGTGAGTGCATCTTTATGGAGCTTTTTATATTCTCTAAACACTGCAATTAAATAGCATGAAATAGCATCACTCTATGAGTACAGCATGAAATAGCATCACTCTATGAATACAGCATGAAATAGCATCACTCTATGAGTACAGCATGAAATAGCATATATTCTATGAGTACAGCATGAAATAGTATCACTCTATGAGTACAGCATGAAATGAGCATCACTCTATGAGTACAGCATGAAATAGCATATATTCTATGAGTACAGCATGAAATAGCATCATTCTATGAGTACAGCATGAAATAGCATATATTCTATGAGTACAGCATGAAATAGCATATATTCTATGAGTACAGCATGAAATAGCATATATTCTATGAGTACAGCATGAAATAGCATATATTCTATGAGTACAGCTTGAAATAGCATCATTCTATGAGTACAGCATGAAATAGCATATATTCTATGAGTACAGCTTGAAATAGCATATATTCTATGAGTACAGCATGAAATAGCATATACTCTATGAGTACAGCATGAAATAGCATATATTCTATGAGTACAGCATGAAATAGCATATATTCTATGAGTACAGCATGAAATAGCATATATTCTATGAGTACAGCTTGAAATAGCATCATTCTATGAGTACAGCATGAAATAGCATATATTCTATGAGTACAGCATGAAATAGCATATATTCTATGAGTACAGCATGAAATAGCATATATTCTATGAGTACAGCTTGAAATAGCATCATTCTATGAGTACAGCATGAAATAGCATATATTCTATGAGTACAGCTTGAAATAGCATATATTCTATGAGTACAGCATGAAATAGCATCATTCTATGAGTACAGCATGAAACAGCATATATTCTATGAGTACAGCTTGAAATAGCATATATTCTATGAGTACAGCATGAAATAGCATATACTCTATGAGTACAGCATGAAATAGCATATATTCTATGAGTACAGCATGAAATAGCATATATTCTATGAGTACAGCATGAAATAGCATATATTCTATGAGTACAGCTTGAAATAGCATCATTCTATGAGTACAGCTTGAAATAGCATATATTCTATGAGTACAGCTTGAAATAGCATATATTCTATGAGTACAGCATGAAATAGCATCATTCTATGAGTACAGCATGAAATAGCATCATTCTATGAGTACAGCATAAAATAGCATCATTCTATGAGTATGCTACTCTGTATTAAACATATATTTTACTTCATCTAATTTATTTCCACAAACACAATGTTTTGGCCGCAATAAGGCTTGCTTTAAAACAAGTCTAGGAATATGCAAGGCCTTTTAGAGTAAAATGTTGAGTCTATTTTTATACTACAATCAGCCATTTCTATAGTACATAAAGTTTACAAGCGGCAGTCAGTCAGGAACATAGGCAATTTAAGTGACAGATGCTGAAAGCTGAACCACGAGGATATAGGCTGGGTGTCAGCTATGAAAGAGGCACTCACAAGGATATAGGCTGGGTGTCAGCTATGAAAGAGGCACTCACAAGGATATAGGCTGGGTGTCAGCTATGAAAGAGGCACTCACAAGGATATAGGCTGGGTGTCAGCTATGAAAGAGGCACTCACAAGGATATAGGCTGGGTGTCAGCTATGAAAGAGGTACTCACAAGGATTTAGGCTGGGTGTCAGCTATGAAAGAGGCACTCACAAGGATATAGGCTGGGTGTCAGCTATGAAAGAGGCACTCACAAGGATATAGGCTGGGTGTCAGCTATGAAAGAGGCACTCACAAGGATATAGGCTGGGTGTCAGCTATGAAAGAGGCACTCACAAGGATATAGGCTGGGTGTCAGCTATGAAAGAGGCACTCACAAGGATATAGGCAGGGTATAAAGGCACTCACCTCCTGAGCCTGCTCCCTCCTTTCTAAATAACAGAGATAGGCTTCATGCACCTCAAGAAGTGCAAACTTGTGCTTGTTAGACATTCCCACGCTGCCCGCCTGCAATTAAAAATGCCAAATGTCAACAGATTTAGTCAAAACCATTAGGAGATTATATTATATTTTAGGATATTACATTATATTGTTATATATTATTGGATTACATTATGATATATTAGGATATTATATTATTATATATTAGGATACTATATTATATTATTATATATTAGAATATTATATTATATTATGATATATTAGGGTATTATATTATTAAATATTAGGTACTATATTATTAGATATTAGGATACTATATTTTATTATATATTACTATATTATATTTATATATATTAGGATATTATATCATTAAATATTACGTACTATATTATTATATATTAGGATACTATATTTTATTTTTATATATTACTATATTATATTTTTATATACTAGGATATTATATTACTATATATTATATTATTATATTATTATATATTATGATATTATATTATTATATATTATTATATTATATTATTATATACTAGGATATTATATTATTATATATTAGGATATTATATTATTATATATTAGGATATTATATTATTATATATTAAGATACTATATTATGTAATTATATATTAGAATACTATATTATATTATGATATATTAGGATATTATATTATTAAGTATTACGTACTATATTATTATATAATGGAATACTATATTTTATTATTATATATTACTAACATTATATTTTTGTATATTAGGATATTATATTATTATATACAACGATATTATATTATTATATATTATTATATTATATTATTATATACTAGGATATTATATTATTATATATTAGGATATTATATTATTATATATTAGGATATTGTATTATTATATATCAGAATATTATAACATGATGATATAATTGCAACACATTGAAGTGCTTTCTATTAGTTGAATATAAAATGTCTAAATGAACTGACATCCCTCGTTTGAGACTATAAAGTACCTATCAGCACTCGATAAACTTCTGAATATGAATATGTAACGATAGCTTCACCTTGTTTCTTGTTGAACCTAACAGTTAGGCTAATGACATTATCTGAATTCACTAAACCAAACACCTTGCAAGTTGAATGAAAATTAATTCATATATATGTACATGTACATATTTATTCATATACATGTACAATGTAACTAGACGATTTTTATGTCTAAAATTCTTGTGGCAGCTACAATGCTTTTCAAACTTGGCTTTCGTAGAGTTTAGAATTAGCTTTTAATTCCATTACTTTGAAACGGTATATGTATTTGCATATATATATATATATATATATCTTACGAATAAATAAAATAAAAACTTATTTGAAAAGCCGAATTGCTAATTTTCTGACTACAAATCTGTCGCTACAAATCTGTCGGTCATAAGGTGCTTTTGGTGGAACATAGACATCTGACAAACAATATTGTGCTACAGTTTTGTAGTGAAAAAACTAAAAGTTGATGTTCCAGATATATTTCTACATTAATCAATCACTCCATTGATTACTATTAGTTCTTTTGGTGACTTTGAACTTTATGTAGGTATAATCCTTTACTAGCTGAATGCCCGGCATTGCACGGATAATACAAAAAGTTTTTGTACAGAAGTTGATAGAGTCCATAGAGTTTCAAATAATAAGTCATTTAGCGTGTAAAATCAGGAAGAGGGTGTATAAAGTGTACAGTGAGAGCTATGAACCATAAGAACGAGCCTTGGCGTACTGGTGGTTAAAAAATTGGACCACAAACTTGTGGTTGCAATTACCGAGAGTTCAATTCTAGCCAGCAGAGCGCTTTTAATTCCAAGATTTTAACAGCTGACGGACATATAGATGACGGACAAAAATTGAGATATATAGATATATTACTAACCGTCTCTGGGTCTATGTAAGTAAAAGGACAGATAGCCTGAGCAAGAAGAACCTCTAGTGTTTTAGAGAACTGAGAGGATATGGTTCTGAGACTGGGAGTCTTTCCCAGGTAGAAGCAGACTTCCTTCGACAATAGGGTGAGTTTCCTTTTTGTTTCCTAAAAACAAAAAATAAAAAGTTGTTTTCCGAGAGACTACACAAAGCCTGAAAAGTTTCCAAGATGGCCGCCTACGTTGTAAATTTTCCAAGATGGCCACCTACCTTGTAGAGTTTACAGAAAAGGTTGTATATGCCCGAGAAGGTAGCCCTGTCAGCTGTATCTGTCATCAAATTGTCCACGTAAGACTTCCAACAGATTTCCACCTCATCACCGCTTAGACTTAGAAATGTGGGCACATCTACAAGACAACCTTTGTGATAATTACGGATAGATATTTGTTACCAATAGCTGTTATACCATCAAACAGGAGGATAGTAACTCGAGTAATTATAATGAATATAAACGCTTGAATAGAGTTTAAAAATTGAGTATATGTCACCAGGATATATATACCTATGTGCATTATATGTATGCGTATATTTATTATATGTATGCGCATATGTAATACATACATACGTATCATACATATACATATATACATAATTCGTATCTAAGGAGATTCCTGTCAGGTAAATAGAGAGAGTCACAACTAATCATAATAGCTTCCGTGCAAGCAGTCAATGCATGCAAATGATAACAGTGCTATGTTAGCACCATTCCTTTTTGTTGTCCACTTTCCGGTGTTGCTAAGCTGTGGTTAGATGTGCAAAGCAGAAGCTCTTACATAAAAAATAAAAAGGGCAACACAACACTACCCACCAGTGTCCAGGGTCAGATGCCCACTAACTCACCAGTGTCCAGGTTCAGTTGCCCACTAACTCCCAGTGTCCAGAGTCAGATGTCCACTACTCACCAGTGTCCAGGGTTAATTGTCCACTAAGCCCATTCTCCAACTCGCTGCCATTGCTGCGAATGCTGTCAGCAGGATCGGAGTCAACAGTTCCCACCTCGTCTCTCTCAGGACTCGCTGGTAACTCTACAACTTCCTCGACAGGAGAGACACTCTGGCGCTACAGAACACATCAACACCTTATGGTGGACATTAGAACATATCAACACCTTATGGTGGACATTAGAACATATCAACACCTTATGGTGGACATTAGAACACATCAACACCTTATGGTGGACATTAGAACACATCAACACCTTATGGTGGACATTAGAACACATCAACACCTTATGGTGGACATTAGAACACATCACCACCTTATGGTGGACATTAGAACATATCAATACCTTATAGTGGACATTAGAACATATCAACACCTTATCGTGGACATTAGAACATATCAACACCTCATGGTGGACATTAGAACATATCAATACCTTATCGTGGACATTAGAACATATCAACACCTTATGGTGGACATTAGAACATATCAACACCTCATGGTGGACATTAGAACATATCAACACCTTATGGTGGACATTAGAACATATCAACACCTTATCGTGGACATTAGAACACATCAACACCTCATGGTGGACATTAGAACATATCAACACCTTATGGTGGACATTAGAACATATCAACACCTCATGGTGGACATTAGAACATATCAACACCTTATGGTGGACATTAGAACATATCAACACCTCATGGTGGACATTAGAACATATCAACACCTCATGGTGGACATTAGAACATATCAACACCTCATGGTGGACATTAGAACATATCAACACCTCATGGTGGACATTAGAACATATCAACACCTTATGGTGGACATTAGAACATATCAACACCTTATGGTGGACATTAGAACATATCAACACCTTATGGTGGACATTAGAACACATCAACACCTTATGGTGGACATTAGAACACATCAACACCTTATGGTGGACATTAGAACACATCAACACCTTATGGTGGACATTAGAACACATCACCACCTTATGGTGGACATTAGAACATATCAATACCTTATAGTGGACATTAGAACATATCAACACCTTATCGTGGACATTAGAACATATCAACACCTCATGGTGGACATTAGAACATATCAATACCTTATCGTGGACATTAGAACATATCAACACCTTATGGTGGACATTAGAACATATCAACACCTCATGGTGGACATTAGAACATATCAACACCTTATGGTGGACATTAGAACATATCAACACCTTATCGTGGACATTAGAACACATCAACACCTCATGGTGGACATTAGAACATATCAACACCTTATGGTGGACATTAGAACATATCAACACCTCATGGTGGACATTAGAACATATCAACACCTTATGGTGGACATTAGAACATATCAACACCTCATGGTGGACATTAGAACATATCAACACCTCATGGTGGACATTAGAACATATCAACACCTCATGGTGGACATTAGAACATATCAACACCTCATGGTGGACATTAGAACATATCAACACCTTATGGTGGACATTAGAACATATCAACACCTTATGGTGGACATTAGAACATATCAACACCTTATGGTGGACATTAGAACATATCAACACCTTATGGTGGACATTAGAACATATCAACACCTTATGGTGGACATTAGAACATATCAACACCTCATGGTGGACATTAGAACATATCAACACCTTATGGTGGACATTAGAACATATCAACACCTCATGGTGGACATTAGAACATATCAACACCTTATGGTGGACATTAGAACATATCAACACCTCATGGTGGACATTAGAACAGAAAAAAATTGAAATTTTGTCTTAATGATGAACTTGTACACAATTTTAGAAGGTTTTATCAGAAAGTATCAGTATTTTTCTACCATTTGAGATTGTTTTTATGTTTGAGGTGATCAGACTGTCAGGATGTTTCAAGATTAAAATCGACCAAACTTGATTGCAGTTAAAACGCTCATAAGAAAAATACATAGGGAATGAGGTCACTAGTCGGTATAGTTGATATCAGCTATTCAGGTTGCATCGTTACGTATCTCTATTCTGTTGGTCTGTTTACAACCATAAACGACATAATTGCACTTTCACTTTATTCGAGTGTTTTAACCGCGATCAGGTTTTGTGGATTTTAATCTTGAAACATCCTGGCAGTCAGATCATCTCAAGCATCAAAAACAATCACAAATAATAGAAAAATACTGATGGTTTCTGATAGAATCTTCTAAAATTGTGTGCAAATTCATCTGCTAGGAGTAGCCGGCTAAACACTCTAACAACAGAAGCTAAACTCTATCACTCAGCAAAAAACTTTGGAAATTGATTTAATTATTACACTGTCACAATAGCAATCCCATAATATTAATAGCGACAAGCTCAAGGCTACTTTGGCCTTCCGAGCCAGTCTAGTCTGTGACCAATTGACCCTGGCTCTCGTGAGCGTTTTAATCTCTAACGTTACTCACAGACGCATCAAGATGATATTATATGATGCCAGTACTTGAACATCCTCATTGATAATAATCTGATTCTCTGTATCAGGAGAAAGTAAGTGACAGGTCATATCATTTTCAATACAAATGAGGTCGGTTCACGAAATCGTTTTTCAACCCTATGTAATAGAGAAATTTCTCAGCTTTTCAAAACTGTTTTTGGAATTGAAATCGAAGCAATTGAACCTGAGATACAGGATTTTATCGAAGGTAGTGTTGGTCAATATAGTCAGCACAAAAAAACTGAGAAATTTGTCTTCAACGATGATGGATTGGATTTAAAACAGTATTATTTGTTGACGTTTAGAAAGGTCATAGCAACCGCTTGCTACAAACATTACATTTTCATGAATGTTGGAAATAACTTGGCTTCATAAAAGTCTAAACCACATTGACAATCTTCACATTGGGAGCCCGTTGTGCAATATTCGAAATGCCTCATTTGTATTGAAAATGATAAGATATGTCACTGAATAAATTTATTAAGTTTAACTGTTTTTTGACAATGCCAATTGCTTAGTATTTCGTGTTTTGTGGTGTAAGTGATTATCTTTGGCTTTCTAGAAAAAATCTCATTTGAATCTGTGACCTTAACCAATAATTTAGAAATGAATAAAAATATCACATGCTGTGTATTTGTTTTCATTAATCCTAGCAAGTGCCTGTTGACATGATAACAACTTAGGAGCGTAAACTCAGCACTCCTTCTCTTAAAGTTGTCTCCCTACTGCTGCATCTCACTCGGCATGCGAGGGACCAGGAGATGGTATGTCCCCTGTGCTCAGGAGAAGTACTACAACTAGGCTACACTGATAATTTAAGCATAAAGTTAAGGAACTGTCTGGGTCCAAGTTGATTAAATATAAGCAACACATATTAACTAGAGACACGGCGAGGCTTTGAACATCTTCACAGCTTGTTTCATGCTTATTCTCCTCTCAAACATGCAGGTAGTTTCTCAGCTAAACCCCAAAAATATGTATAAACTTTTTTTGAGTAAAGAATTAGAAGTTTTTGCACAAATCAGCTCTCTTTGTGTATTAAAAAAAGCATGGTGGAGATCAAAGGATAAATCCCCCGACTTAGTTGAACTAGACTTAGCTTCAGGATAGCCTTACACCCTACCTCTAAATGGGTACGCGTCATAAAATGTCAAAAAATATTTATCGCAGAATGGGATACATGATTAGCGATTATGTAACTCGAAATATATCCATAAACATGAAGTTGTCCTCTCCATGCATTGAAGACCAGCAAGTGAATCAAGTTAAACACTTTAGCGTACATTGAGCCGGTTTGCTGGAAAGCAAGCGTTCATATATCGTAATCTGAAAACATCAAACATTTATTATGATCTCGGACAACGCCTTTTGATGATGTCCCACCAGGCATGCGCATATTCCTCCCAAAGAAATGAAAGGTACGTGATTGTAGTTGGAACACATCACGTGTACCTAACTATGTAACCTCTATGCAAAGAGAACCCAAGAGCACCTTTAGCCGCAGGATAATCTCACCTCCTGTTCTTCGTCTGAGATAGACTTGGCTCCCGAGCTCTCCGTCTCTTGTGTGATGCACCTCTCCTGCCTGCGCTGGGTAATTCGTTGCAGCACATCGTGTTTGGTGACTTCTGGCATGTCAAGTTCATTCAGGCTGTGTTGCCGCTTCACTCCCCAGTTGAACTTGTCCTCATTGTCCTCCTCAGGCTCCGTCTCGTTATCGAGGAAGTCAAAGTCCTTAAAGTACTGCTCGCCGAACTGGTCAGACATCGAACTGTCTTCCTGAGTTCTCTCTCCTGAAACGGCAGAAATCTGGTAAACCACAAGCTTGTTCATCTATTTCTTACTATAAAACCACAGACTTCAAATACTTTTAACAGACAGTAATAACAACAATAAGGGCAACAATTATAATCTTAAAAAATGATAAATGGCTAGTACCCAGACAGTCTGGTGTGCTGTAGGAGAGCATCAGGTGTAATAGCTATGGGCACAATTATTCAGCAATTCAGCGAGATGCTGAGTAGCTCAGTCGGTAATGCCTCTAACTGCTGATCCAAAAACCCGAGTTCAATTCCCATGCGAGGTGCTATGTTTTCCTAACCTCCAAATGTGGCTTTAGATAGGCAGGTACGGCTCTTATTATAGTAATGATTTGTTTTATGATTTTACAACTTGTTCTCTCATTCTGATGTGTTCCATTTAACGAACTTCTTTATGAGAACTTCCCTGTTTCTATTTTTACAATGTTTTAAAAAGCTGATGGCAATGGCTCCACCCTTATCCCAAGGAGATTTTTTGATAATCAAAAATGCATCAATGGCCACTAGAACAAGATGCGGCAGGAAGAGTTTAGCCGCATTTCCCATACTAATAAATAGAAATATCCTAACATCATAGACAATCCTTTTCTACCCATTCTGTACTTGTAGTCAGACTTTTAAGTCTATGAAAGACTAGGGTAAACTTGACCCAGGCTTATACTGATCAGGCGTATTTTTTGCTATGTTACGAACATTTACTGAAAATCGATTTAGTAAAAATAAAATAAATAAATTGTAAACTGATAACACAAACAAAAAAATTTTAATTTTAATCAATAACTGTAGTATATAGCCTTTGATGGCTTTATCAAAATTATTGTAACTAATTAAATAAAATCAATTTAAAGCCAGTCTTCAGAATCAATTTACACACAGACAAATGTCTATCAAATAGATGTGCTTGAAGCTTTACCTGGCGATTGTTATACATAACTAACCTTGTTCTGTCACAGAACCCGTTTCTTCACTGCTGGAACACAGGCTAGTCTGTTGCTCAACTGTTTCACTCATCTGACTAAACACCACCTGCAGTAACATGTCACTTGAAGTATATTAACCTGCTATCTCATGTCAAACACATGGCAAATTTTTACCTGCAAATTAACAAACCTTCAGTAGATGTTTATGTAAAACCGGCCTAAGTCAAATGTCTGATATTTTAATAGATTTGGTAAAAATGCTCTAATACCTAATAACCCAAATCCAATTGGTCTAATAGACCAATTCATCCAAAGAAATTCTATCTAAAACTGATTCGTTTAATATACCATTCGGTCTAATATAATATTCGGTCTAATATACCCTTCGGTCCAATATACCATTCCATCTAATATACCATTTGGTCTAATATAATATTCGGTCTAATATACCATTCTGTCTAATATACCATTCGGTCTAATATACCAGTCGGTCTAATATACCATTCGGTCTAATATACCATTCGGTCTCTAATGACAATCAGTCTAAAATTAAAGTAAAGACCAAAATATAAATAGGAAAACTTAAACCAGAGATATGTATTTAGTACACACATGTTAAAATAACGGAGATTTTATCAGATTAAATGAAATTCATGTATTTTTGGTGTACAAAATAAACTTTTAAAATACAAAAGATAAAAATTCAACATAATAAACAATATTATAATTACACTACCAGTTCAAAATTTTATATTATAAGCCAGTGCTCATTAAAACTCTAAAAAACTGTTATTGTCTTTCTCACTACAAATAGTCAAGATTGTCTCTTCTAGTTTAATATCCTTTTTCTTAAGCTTAGCCTTAGATTCTCCTCTAATAATGAATCTTAGCCTTAGATTCTCCTCTAATAATGAATCTTAGCCTCAGATTCTCCTCTAATAACGAATCTTAGCCTTATATTCTTCCCTAATAATGAATCTTAGCCTTACATTCTCCTCTAATAATGAATCTTAGCCTTAGATTCTCCTCAAATAATGAATCTTAGCCTTATATTCTTCTCTAATAATGAATCTTAGCCTTAGATTCTCCTCAAATAATGAATTTTAGCCTTATGTTCTCCTCTAATAATGAATCTTAGCCTCAGATTCTCCTCTAATAACGAATCTTAACCTTATATTCTTCCCTAATAATGAATCTTAGCCTTACATTCTCCTCTAATAATGAATCTTAGCCTTAGATTCTCCTCAAATAATGAATCTTAGCCTTATATTCTTCTCTAATAATGAATCTTAGCCTTAGATTCTCCTCAAATAATGAATTTTAGCGTTATATTCTTCTCTAATAATGAATCTTAGCCTTATATTCTCCTCTAATAATGAATCTTAGCCTTAGATTTTCCTCTAATAATGAATCTTAGCCTTAGATTCTCCTCTAATAATGAATCTTAGCCTTAGATTCTCCTCCAATAATGAATTTTAGCCTTATATTCTTCTCTAATAATGAATCTTAGCCTTATATTCTCCTCTAATAATGAATCTTAGCCTTAGATTCTCCTCTAATAATGAATCTTAGCCTTATATTCTTCCCTAATAATGAATCTTAGCCTTATATTCTCCTCTAATAATGAATTTTAGCCTTAGATTCTCCTCAAATAATGAATCTTAGCCTTACATTCTCCTCTAATAATGAATCTTAGCCTCAGATTCTCCTCTAATAATGAATCTTAGCCTTAGATTCTCCTCAAATAATGAATCTTAGCTTTATATTCTTCTTTAATAATGAATCTTAGCCTCAGATTCTCGTCTAATAATGAATCTTAGCCTTAGATTCTCCTTAAATAACGAATCTTAGCCTTATATTCTTCCCTAATAATGAATATTAGCCTTATATTCTCCTCTAATAATGAATCTTAGCTTTATATTCTTCTCTAATAATGAATCTTAGCCTCAGATTCTCCTCTAATAATGAATCTTAGCCTTATATTCTCCTCTAATAATGAATCTTAGCCTTATATTCTCCTCTAATAATGAATCTTGGCCTTATATTCTTCCCTAATAATGAATCTTAGCCTTACATTCTCCTCTAATAATGAATCTTAGCCTTAGATTCTCCTCTAATAATGAATCTTAGCCTTATATTCTCGTCTAATAATGAATCTTAGCCTTAGATTCTCCTTAAATAACGAATCTTAGCCTTATATTCTTCCCTAATAATGAATATTAGCCTTATATTCTCCTCTAATAATGAATCTTAGCTTTATATTCTTCTCTAATAATGAATCTTAGCCTCAGATTCTCCTCTAATAATGAATCTTAGCCCCAGATTCTCCTCTAATAATGAATCTTAGCCTTATATTCTCCTCTAATAATGAATCTTGGCCTTATATTCTCCTCTAATAATGAATCTTAGCCTTAGATTCTCCTTAAATAACGAATCTTAGCCTTATATTCTTCCCTAATAATGAATCTTAGCCTTACATTCTCCTCTAATAATGAATCTTGGCCTTAGACTCCCCTCTAATAATGAATTCACTCTGCTCTTCAGTATTTTCTGTTCCTTTTGTAGTTTAAATTAGACCAATCGTGTCATTGGACCAATCATACCAGTAGACTAGTTTATTTCAAACAAATTAGCTACGGACCAATTGGAACTAGACCAACTGTTGTTAAAGCAATTGTCAGGGACCAACCTTAATATGATCTTAGCTGACTTGTTTTACCAGCTTCAATATGATTAGCTGACTCTAAGGTCAAGGAAATAGTATTCATGTTTACGGTATGCATTAATATTTCGACATATTCCCTTTCCTGAAAATTTCTGCCTTAATCTTACTTAGAAAACTTAAAAATTAAGAAAAATCCAAAATTTTACAATGAAAACACTGAATTATAGTCTGTTTTGTCAGAGAAAGATTTCTTACTTTCTAGCTGGTATTTGCGTGACTTTGTGTTACTAAATAGACCATACTAAGTTATAAACATGAATCAGAAACTGTTAATTCTCAAGTTAGTAATAGCATTCGGAAAAGAAATGACTGTTAACCATCCACCAGCATTCATGAACTTTTTCTCTGCTGATCCAAGCTAAATCAATGAATACGGACAATCAGAAGTTGTTTTTATTTAACCCTTTCGTATATTATGTATGCCTCACTCCATACAAACCAGCTTAGAAAAATAATTGTATAATGAACAATCAATTTCAGCAAACATGCGTGTTACGGATGAAATTATGAGAGCACAACTCCAAACCAATCATGCATTACTCTCCATCTGCGTTGATATAATTAAGTTTTCTAAATTAATAATAGCAAAAAAATCAGCATCCACTAATAAATTGTTAGCAAAATGAAAATTTAAAAAATTAATTGGCTTCATCAGAGATTTAAATTCTGATATTTGAATTTAAATTATAAATTTACTACTCGAATTTACTATATGCATCCTGACAGAATTGATAGATAAATTTAAAATGTAACTAGCAATGGTACCTTCCATTCCCAAGATAGTTGCAATCATATACTGCAATATATTACAATTATATATTGCTGATATTATCTACGCACTGAAATTTCAAAAAAATTATTGCCAATGATTTTGGAAAAATTGGGAGTTATAGGGAATGTAAAGAGAAAATATTCCCTCAGTGATAATAATTGCAGATTACGCTGTCACGAGAGCGTTACGTCTGGTGTTACCAATGAGCTCTTTCATTTTCAATCTGATAGCCCAGACAGGTGTCGATTTCCATGATTTTTAGACTTGAAGAAAGATACATTTAATTAAAATATCATGAAAATTGAAACAAAATGAAAAAAGTTTGAAAAATAATTAGGGTCACCCGTTGACTCCACAGTGAGTATAATAAAAAATTCACAGTGTAACTTCTCAGAGTTCCTGAATATTTTTAATTTGATGAGTAACTTTAATTTTATTTTCATTTTTAAATTGAATAACTTCAAAGTATTTGATTTAAAAATTTTTATTTTATTGAAAAATGTTAAATTAAAATTTTTTTAATTTAAACTTATTTCTGGTATTTACCGAGTCTTTTGCGATTACATTTTTTGCGAAGTTATGCAATATAATTACAAGGTCAGATAATTAGCAAACCACTCTAGGAGGGTAAACTTAAAGGAAGTAAAGGTAACAGGAAGTCACTAGTAAAAGCGAGCAACACAAGAATATCTATTAATCTGCCCAACACCAAATCAATGACTAAACCAAAGGTCGAAGGAGAAAAAACAGAGACTGTCCAATCAATCAATCAATGGCTGATAGATCAATATTGGTTGATCTTCAAGTAGCCATAAAGTAATAAGAAATCATAGAAACTCAGAAATGGCACTTGATGCTGATGTAACTTACTGTAGTTTCCTATACAAATAAAGATACATACAGATGAATATAAATACAATATAAATTTAAATACAATATAAATATATTATATGCGCTAGAACCAAATGTAAATCCAGAAAAGTTAATTAAAAGCGAACTTGCTTGTCGAACAACCAACTCCTACAACACCTGACCAAAAAAGCAAGCTATTGGTCGGTTTTTTAAATACTTCAATCTCATTGGCTTGTACCAAAACCAAAGTAAAATTCTAATTCTGCAATTAAACAGTTTATTTTGCATCCAAAGTAAAGTACAATCAAATTTAAGAAAGACCATAGCAAGGGCAAAAGAAGAATCAGTAACTTTGCAGCTAAATTTACAATATAATATCGCATTTATTTAAATATAATATCGCATTTATTTACAATAGTAGCCGGAAAAATGACAGCGTTGACAGGCCACTGGCAGCACTCTCTTATATGTAAAATTTATTAACAGTAAGATTTGATCAAGTTGCTGCCAATGGTACAGCTGCCATGACGAGTAAGCAGAGCGGACCACAAAACAGCTAAATACAGCCAATATGATAGCAACTGATGTTCACATAGCATGTCACTTGAGTTTGATTTTATAAAAATTTCCACAAAAGGCTTGAACACCGTTGCTAAAGTTTTATCAATAACATGAAAAAGGTTAACAAAAACATGTATTTAAAGAGAATTCTTAGACCAGAGTTTTTGAGCTTGCGACAGCATTCATAAGAGTGATACAGTTAACTCTTTCGCTACTGTAAGCCGATGTATCGGCATTCGCAGTAATAGAAGTACAGACCGTAAGCCGGTATATCGGCTTATCAATAGGGTTTCGCATTTCTTTACATTACGAAACCTACACCTTAGCAGCTTAGATAAACCAATCAAATTTTGTCTCCAACAAACAACCTTGTTGTTTATCACTTGTAACCAATGGGAAGTCTTTTGGCCGAGTTGTCCATTTCTAATTATTTTTCAAAACGGAAAACCAGATTGATATCGTCATGGCTATAAGAAACTCACCGCGTTCGTTCAACGCAAAGAAAGCATCAGAGATTTTGCGAGAGTGGGATTCACTAAACAATTTTATACTTATCTCGTAGAGAATTTTTTTCTGAATAAAATAGCTTTTACAGTAAAACAATATCTGTTTTGATTCTCGAGATATTGCCTAAATACTAGCAGTATATCGACTTTTCGCAAATCCGTTGAAATTAATTTGGTCAGAATAACGAATTAAGCGTAGTGATTCAGTTAATAAGCTCTGCTAATATAAAAACAAACTCGAAAAGGACAAAAAGAGATAAAAAAAACAATAACTTGCCTAGATTAATAGTGCCCAGAACCTTTATCATTGTAAAGTCAAGTAGGATTAACCAAAGACACCGAGAATCTCACACAGAGAAGAAATATGAATCAGACACAACACTATTGAAATTTGAGAGCTGATGCTAGTCTATGCGATGATGACAAGCAGAAACACAAAAGGGACACGACTAGTCGCTAATATACGAGCAGTATGGTGAGAGAGAGGGGGCACCCTTTCTCTCTCACCATAGTATGGCTCAGTTACCATATCGACGCTTTCATCCTTGGTTTAATAACACAATTGTTAGCATGTGATCAAACGTTCTTACAAATCGATATATGACTTGAGGATATTAGACTAAGTTCCTGAATATGTTGCCCAACAGAAATATAATGCCATACAAAATCATTTGCAAGAGGCTAGGAAAACATGACCACTAAGTTCAAGCGCAAAGTATGTTCCAACTTTACAAAAACCTTGACCTTTGCTAATATTCCACTATAATGCTCAGGAAAAACAATGGACACCTCAAGCAGTGTCACTATCACTGTATCATTAGTATGATTCATGCTATCAGCTTAATATTAAAAAAATCATATATATGTAAAACTAGATTGATACATGAAAGAAGAAAATACTATTTTTGTTAAAAAATGTCTCTATATGTTGCAAACACTAAGTTAAAATCAATGAAGTTACCCTTTTAATAGATAAAACATGGTTAACCAACCCGAGTGAGTAACAAATAGACTAAAATTATGTCGGCGAGGAATAGAGGCAACAAATAGGAGCCATAGTTTACTTTAAAAGCGGAACAAATCGTAAGTGACATTCTAAATAGAGTAGAAAATTTTATCTCATTGAAAAGACAACTCCAAAGAGGTCTTTAAGACCGACTCGCATCTTGATACACATTGACACAGCAATGTATCAAATAAAATATTAGAATTTATATTTAACAGCATCTCACCACAGTAATAATGTGAAACAAAAATTATTAATATTGATTGTTATATATTGATATTGTTATTTTAATACAGTAGACACTCCTATAACATAAATTCCAGATAACATAAAGAATTTATGCAAAGTTTTCGCTTCATATGACGTAAAAAATTCCATATAACGTAAAGTGTCAAGTCAGGCGAGTTTTCAAATTCGATTTGAATTATAACCTCTTTTGTCGCATTTGCGAGAGAGAAAAACGACGTGCGTATAGCGCTATATCTATTATATAACTTCCATGACATTTTAGTTCATCGTGATCTATCATCAAATGTGTCGACAAAGAATAGGGTAGCTGCGCAATTGTTTATAAATACAAAGGTTATCGATTGGTGCAGGTGTACAGTGTCGGTCTACCAATCTGAATGTCACGAGTTGAAGTATTGTTGAAAGTTATCTTATATCCTAACCTTGATCCCTGGAGACAAATAAATTAAGAACATGTAGTATCGCTCTTTTTATAGTAAAAACGTTTTTTGTTTTGTTTTATTGCAGACGTATAAAATATTTATTATTAATTTTACTCTGCAGAATAGACTTGACTGTTTAGAAAAAATAAGCGAATCGTTGTAAATGAACGTCGAAGATGTGCTGTCCCTGTCAGTTTACTATAAAATTACCGCATGGTCTACAAAACCGGTAAAGTTGATCAGAAAAAGGAGAAAGGTTGTCGATGCAAACCAATAATACTGCTGTTACAGTACAGCCTACAAATTAAAAATTTAAGTCTAGTTTTTCTTTTTTATACGGCCACAGGGGTGAGTTTGGAAAAATCTTGGAACGAATTAGGCAATTTACAAGTATTTTACGGTTCTTATAACGTAAATTCCCTGTAGCGTAAATGTTTCTGAAACAGATTATTCATGTTGAAGGAGCGCCTACTGTATTGATTTAATATTGCTATACGGATGCTGTCAGCCTTCAGGCTAATTGTTACCTATCAGTTAAGGTGTTACTCAGCAATGTCACTGCTATGAGACAAAGCAAAGATGTAAACACATGAGGCAAGGCGACCTTGAGGTATCTTTGAACACCTTTTAAAAAATTCATGTGAGATGCTAGAATTAGGGTAGACTTGGTCAAAATAAGTTTAGGAAAAAATGTACATTTTTATAGCATTTCCAGCATATAACCACCCACTTGCCAACTAAATGGTATGGCATGATTCTAAGGCTACCACAGAACAGACACTTTATCATCATCATTATTACTATTATTATTATTAAAAGCACATGTGCACTGAAAAATCCTTTTTACTAAAAATAACTTTTTTTCATAGTATGCCAATTAGTTTTAGACTTATGTAACCGTTCAGAAAGGCTTTTACAGAAATGCTTTTACGTTACATATAGACTCCTCCCTATAGCTTTGATGTCTTTCTTAAAAGAAGCAACGCAAATACACAAGCTTTTCACAGATTTGAACCCACAAGCTTGCAAGAAACTTGGGTTAGCACACAGTTGATGAACTATTCATTGAATACTTGTCAGGATGGTAATCCAATTACAAGGGTTTACCAATAGAATGTAAATGACATGCACAAGGAAAGACAACTTACCGATGGACTCTTAATAACCCCTACACCATGTCCAAGAGTGGCTAGTAGATTGACTAAACGATCTCTAACTCTAGCCTGTGAGTGATGTGGTCTGCGCCAATTCCCACAGCTGTCTGAAAATATGTAACACACCATGAGAAACGCAGGTAGTTGATGTGGCAAAAAACTTTTAGAATATTTTATCGCATTGAAAATACCCGGGCAAACTAAAGAGCTCTTTTTGATAACATTATGCTTTACTTGAAGATGTTTTTTGAGCTGAAAATGTTGTAGACTTTTGTTTTTATTTTCTTAAACATATCATTTAGGTTGTTTATAATAAAACAAAACATATCATTTAGGTTGTTTATAATAAAACAAAACATATCATTTAGGTTGTTTATAATAAAACAAAACATATCATTTAGGTTGTTTATAATAAAACAAAACATATCATTTAGGTTGTTTATAATAAAACAAAACATATCATTTAGGTTGTTTATAATAAAACAAAACATATCATTTAGGTTGTTTATAATAAAACAAAACATATCATTTAGGTTGTTTATAATAAAACAAAACATATCATTTAGGTTGTTTATAATAAAACAAAACATATCATTTAGGTTGTTTATAATAAAACAAAACATATCATTTAGGTTGTTTATAATAAAACATATCATTTAGGTTGTTTATAATAAAACATATCATTTAGGTTGTTTATAATAAAACATATCATTTAGGTTGTTTATAATAAAACATATCATTTAGGTTGTTTATAATAAAACATATCATTTAGGTTGTTTATAATAAAACATATCATTTAGGTTGTTTATAATAAAACATATCATTTAGGTTGTTTATAATAAAACATATCATTTAGGTTGTTTATAATAAAACATAACATATCATTTAGGTTGTTTATAATAAAACAAAAAGGACTAATCCAAGTTTTTTCTTTTTTTTCTTTATCTTTTTCTTTATTATTTTCTATATCTTTATCATGATCATTTTAAATGGTGTCTACTGCTCTCTCCGTTACACACAAATCTTGGTAATTGGCTAATGAGAAATACTTGAAGTTTATTTGATTTTTTGCAATGATCAGTCTTTATTGAACAAAGTACAATTTTCATTGTAATTTCTTCAATGTGAAATCAATTTCATTTGAGATTCGTTTAAAAGGACTCACAGATTTTGAATCAAGGTTAAATTGTAAGAAATGATAAATTGCAGTGTGGATGTCAAAACCTTTGATTTTTGTGTTACAATAACAGTTATTTTAAATGTGTCAATTTTTATGCAATCAAAAAATCCTGTACATGCAATCAATGGATGACTAAAATGTTAGCCAATCAGGGGCTCAAACCCATGACATTTAGCTTATTAAACTGACACTCTGATCAACTACGCTTTGGCCACCTTCCACAGCCACAGAATAATTATCCCAACAAATAGGCAATGGCCAATAATAGCATAGACTAAAAAGCATTCCCTTGGGCATTGTCTCCACCAGAAATATCTTCACTTTCTAAATTTTTAGTAATTAAATGCAATATTTGTACCAGATGTCCATATCATTGTTTTTCAGTTGCTCTAGTATAGTAAATGACTTGCCACTAGGCTTTCATCCATTTACCTGCACTCGACAAACTAGGACTACTGAGGGCAGCACTGCGCTTGTTATCTCCAGGAACATGTTTGGGCACGGCAGCATGCTTTTCATTAGCTGACACAAGAAACTGTTCACCAATCACAGGAGTCGAAGAAACATCAAATGTGAAATCCAGAGTACGACCTAGAAGAGTGAGGTATAATAATAGCAAAACGCTGAAGAGTAGGGTAATAAAGTTGAAACTTTAGAGTTATCTTACCCTACAACCCAAAGGCGTTACAACATACTTTTGTGTGAGAAATCTCTTGAAGATAGAGTATGTCTGCTTAGCTCAAAGCAAGCAGACGCTGTGTGTGTTTTTTAAGTGCAACGTTGCACAAACAGTTGCACTATGATCTTGACTGGACATGTCTGAGCCCAGTGGCGAGGAAACCTCTACAACTTGAGACATGCTCAGTTGTGAAGAGCAATTTAATTTTGGATGTAATTCCTGTCATCATCAGTGACCTTTTTGGGAATTTGAACCCTCAACTTGTTGTTCGCAGGTCAGGTGTTCTAAACCAGCAGGCAACAGCTGCTCTCTAATTTGCTTTTAATAGTTTGCTAAAATTAGCCACCTCCAGTTTACCTTTAGTAGTTGTCTACACCTGGTCATATTGTTTCGAAAGAGCAGCGTCACATGCTAAAAATTAAACAGCGACTTGAAGCACCAGAGGCCTTTGTTTGCCCTGTCACCTATTTGGTGTGTTGTTCAAAATAAGCCCCATGTCTCTAGTAAACTCAGCATTTGAAAGAATGTATATGCTCATGTGCGCATGAGTGACATGTTCTAGTCTCTCTGCTATGGTTACAATGCAAGCCTGAGTGATATGTACTAGTCTCTCTGCTATGGTTACAATGCAATCATGAGTGACATGTACTAGTCTCTCTGCTATGGTTACAATGCAAGCATAAGTGACACGTACTAGTCTCTCTGCTATGGTTACAATGCAAGCATATGCAACTAAACTAACTAGCTCACCAGGTAAATCCTTCTTAATGTGTACTTCGGCTTCTGCGAAGGAAGTATGAGTGTGGAGAGAAGATAACCCTTGCACAGCTTGCATCCCCTGACCACTATGCCCGCTGACAGGTATCAAACTTGATGAGGTTTTCACCGCCAGTTTAAGTATCTTCTGTGCCTCACTCCAGTGTGGTCCCTGCAAGTGACAGTCCATTGCATTGCTGACATACTAGACTAGAAATTCCCCTGTCATACAGCCCATGACCAAAGTGATAATGGAAAAAGAAAGGGTACTGCCGGTTGAGAAATGCAATATTAGCAGTCAAATGGCACTGCAGTGCAATAGGAGAACTGCAATGGTAGTTGTAATGTACTGGGTGTTATTATGTACAACAAACAGCAATAATGAAAGGAAAAGATTATATGTTTATATCTCTTTCCTGCAACAAGAGAAATGCAATATTAGAAGTAAAATGGCAAGCTGCTGTGTAATATACACAGGCTGGGGGAGGGGGGCTGTATATCATTGGTCATAGAAACCAATATCAAGAAGTTGTGATATTTATCTAGATTTCTGAATTTATATCTAAAAAATTATGCTGAATTTAAAAATCTAACAGATTTTAGCGGGTTGTCATAGAAATAGATGTATATCTATAAGAAAACGTAGGCCTATTACTTAATTTTGTAGATATTAAAATTGGCTTGGCAGTACTGCGATATTGGGTACCGCTATATTGGGCACAGCCGCAGTATCATCAACAAAATCTTTAGAAAAATAATAACAGTAACATATTGCATTGTCACTATATACTTCGATTTTGTAAATTCAAATGATTATTCTAATAACTAAGTATTATAATAATCTCATAAAATCGAATAATTATTCTTACAATTAAATATTGTAATAATCTTATAAGAATCGTTAGAAAAATATCATCGTCATTTCCTTTACTCTCACTGTTTTGGACATCTGTTGGAATACCAAAGTACTCATTATAAGTGTCCAAAATGTTAGAGTCCAGTAGAATCGGCAAAAAAGAAACGATTACTTTTCAATACTTCTACGTTAATTACATAAAACCTTCGGCATTTGGACAATGTCATAGACTGGTGAAATGTGCACGTTTTTTCTCGTGAAATGTGCACGACTTAATGGTTCTACTCTCTGTCACATGGCCTTATCGGCGTTTCGTTGGCCGGTCTTAATTTTGATTAAAATAGACTTGTCAAGTTTTTATTTCGATTTTAGGCCAAATTAATCTGTCATTTATGTATAATCCATAATTTCATATTTTCACTCTATGCTGTATCATTCAACCAATGGATTTCCAGGACATACAACTAATTGCAGCAACCAATCAGAAGAGACTTAAACAAAAGGACCACCAATCAGTGTCAATTTTACGCCATTCAGTGACTAAAAAGCTAAAATGAGCATCCAAGTCAAAAGCTGGTAAATCTCTGCTACAGAAGAATCTATGATGATTACGTTTCTATCAATAATATTCAGAATAATCAGTTACAAAGTCTGAGATACAACTTATCATATCAGCATTATTATATCACCAGTTGAATGCCTGGTGTTGCATGGGTGATAAAAAGGTTTTTGCACTTTCTGATTGGCTAAGTTTTTTGCTGGATGAATTGGTGTACCTTAAGCTCTTTGTAATGAGCCATTATTATAACTTAAGCCGGCGTTACAAAAAAAATTGCATCACGATGTTTAAGCGTGCTAGCTGAAGCATGAGTATTCTAACCAATAAAAATTAAAGATTGGCAGGTGTAATAAATATGTTCACAATTAATCATCACTATGGCCGGTTAAACACGCATTCTGGTGGCTTAGCAAGCTTGTCTGCAAACCTGGAAGTTTTGAGTTCAAATCGAGTGCGAACTGGATTTCGGAACTGGAAAACTTTATGGCTATAGCTGGACACACAAACAACAGATCAACATACACTTAAGTTTATATATTATATGAGCAGCGTTACACAGTGTAGTCCAAAAATATCCCTGTAACTGCACGAGAACAATATTAACAACAGAAAATATAAAATGCATGTGTTAAAAAGTTGTAATTCTGTCAACAACAAACAATTTAAAATTTATGCTAGAAAATTAACTCAAAGCAATTTATAAACAAAAAAAATGATAAAAAAATGATTTGTGCCAAAAAGTAAATTATCCCGAACTGTGTTGGTGTTTCTAGGTTTTTACGCTATAAAAAAGCGCAAGCATGCAATTGGTCGAGGCAATCAACATAGGATTTAAAATTAAATGTTGGAGCTTTATCGTGATTTGCTTGTTATTCTGTAAAATACTTATTAAATATAAACCCCGAGAATACAAAGTGGTCAACTCGTACAACAGATCTATTAAATACATCTCCTACCTCAACAAACTTAGATACTGTAGCAATGAGATCTGAAGACATGCTGGGTGTTGGCAGTGCACTGATGTCTACATAGTGTAAAACACAATGGAGTATAACAAGTATGGCTGCCTGGGTGGTGGTCGGGCTCTGTTCAAGCACCTGTAGGAAACACTCAACTAGTCAACAGAATTTTAAGGTAGCAGAAATCAAAATGAATTGTGTTAATTGCAAAAGTGTTAATTGCTTACATATAGATTTTTCACTTAATAACATCAGTCACATCTGGTACTGATTGTTACTCTATAATATCCAGCTAATGAAGTCAATATTTAATCTAACTTTCCCTGCAATTATTCAGCTACGATTAAACACGGTATAATCATACAACTACTACTTTATGCTACATATGCTTTCTCTTAAAAGCTAAAACTTCATCTTCCACAAGAGTGAAACTTCGCAATAGTGACACTTCTATAGTAGTCACACTTTGCAATAGTTACACTCTAAAATAGTGACACAATGAAATAGTGACACTTCGTAATTGTGACACTTCGCAGTAGTGATACCTCGCAATAATGAAATTCCATAAAAGTGACACTTAACAGTAGTCACACTTTGCAATAGTGACATTTTGCGATAGTGATGCTTTAAAATAGTGACACTCCATAAATGTGACATTTCGCAGTAGTAACACTTCTCAAATGTGACACTCCATAAAAGTGACATTTCGCAGTAGTAACATTTCTCAAGTGTGACACTCCATAAATGTGACATTTCGCAGTAGTAACACTTCTCAAGTGTGACACTCCATAAAAGTGACATTTCGCAGTAGTAACATTTCTCAAGTGTGACACTCCATAAATGTGACATTTCGCAGTAGTAACACTTCTCAAGTGTGACACTCCATAAAAGTGACATTTCGCAGTAGTAACATTTCTCAAGTGTGACACTCCATAAATGTGACATTTCGCAGTAGTAACACTTCTCAAGTGTGACACTCCATAAAAGTGATATTTCGCAGTAGTAACACTTCTCAGATGTGACACTCCATAAAAGTAACACCTCGCAGTAGTGACACTTCGCAATAGTAGCACTTCGCAATAGTGACACTTTGCAATAGCAACACTCCATAATAGTGACACTTCAGTGTAACGACACTTCCTGATAGTAACACTCCACAACAGTGAAACCACAATGGTGATATTCTACAATAATGCACTACTATAGCAAGATTCTACAATAGTGGCACATAACAATACCGATAACTTCATGAACATATTTCATGATAGCGACCCTTCCATGTGTCATACTAACCTCTAAAAGAAGTGTCACGATGTGTAGATACTCTGTATCATATATGTCTGTAAGATATTTAACTACACATTTCGTCCACTGATGAGCATCCTTCCCAAACGCCCCTCGACTGTACAATCTCATCACAGTGGCTAGATTATCAAGTTTGTTTGTAATTTCGAGAGCCATCTACAAAAAGACCAAGCTTTTTGTAAGTTAAAACAATACAATTACTAAGTACATATCAGCTTTATTGTTAAGATTGTGATCATGAATCTAGCACAACTTACAAGTATCAACCTCCTCTCAGTATCACATCTAGTGTCTCTTTAGCCAAACAATTTTCACATAAAAGCAGTCTTTCCAGCAAACTTTTTTAGTTTCAATATTACCTATCTAGAAGATGACATCTTTCTTTGGCTCAAGGAATCATAGAATAATGCTACCAGTAACATCCATAGAGCTACTCACATCCAACCACAGCAGGTCTATGTAACCAGAAATCCTAAATGCACCAGATATTAAACTAAATAAATTCTATTAGACCTTGACCTTGGAAGTGGCGGTAATGTAGTTAAACACATGCATATGTATGATTCAATACAGACTATGTCAAGGAGCTGCAATACTATTGCGTTGTGAATGTGATGCTGGTGTCTTGGCTACAAAAACACCATTATAGTATTTTATGTGATCCTTCAAGAACTCAAATATTAAAAGTGCTGTCAATAGCGTGAGGGAGCCCTATGCTTGTATCTATATACCTATATTTACAGCGAGTGCAGCCAATGAAGGTAGACAATGATAAATCATTGAAACAAAGATTTTTTTAAAAGTAGAGCGACAAATTTGAAATTTTGGATGGCGAGTTAAACAAAAACTTTTAAAAAAGGATTTTGATGAGTCAAAGCCTCATTAAAAGATGGTAACAAACTTAATAAAAATTAGCAATATCAGTTTAATTATATAATTTGGTTTTTAAAAATCGAAAAAATTAAACAGATAAGCAAAAATATAAGCAAAGAAAAAAGATAGAACACAGTTTTTTACATTGCAATGTTGGCTGTCAAAGACAGTAGATAGCTTTGATAGCCCTCATAAAATAAACGGATGTTGAAGCTCCCTACGCATAGACATACAGCTTGAGGTCTTCATTTCATACTTTATCCATAAATACTATTGGCAAAATCACCTGTGCAATGTTGTCAGCGGCCTCCAAACAAGTGTCAGTTGGCTCTTCATAATTCTGCACCATATATGGCAACAAGCACATGACATTCACTGGGAAACCTTGAAACAAACCAACAGAGTATATTATAAGTACAGAAAACATGAGACATAATAGTGAACTGCTGCTTTCAAAAATCTAGAATAGAATTAACTTTTATTTATAATAATCAACTGCAAAAATAATAAGAAATCAACTGAGAATTTTCAATGGCAGCAGCTGAATTTTTCACGCAAGTTTATGGTAATATTTCTCGTTATAAGCGTTTCCACAATAGCCCACAATGAGGTTAACTAGAGCCAAACACTTTTGCAGCCAAGCGAAGTGCTCTAATTATGAGATAATTATTAGAAAACACATGCATAGAGTAGAAATCATTTATAAAAAAATTTTGTCGCAATGATCACTCTAGATATATTGAAAACAATCTTCAAACAGAAGATATGCTACAATCAGATATACAAAAAAAGACAGTTTATACACAGAAAATACAATTGATACATAAAATACAATCTAAACATAGAGAAGGCAGTCTACAAACATCAAAGAAATTTACCATCACAACAAACCACCTGTACATTATGGCAAATGCTAGAAGTTAGAGAAAATCTACATAATAGGCTATTTAAATAGATAGAGCTAGAGGAAATAACTCCATATAAAACTAGTTTCTAGGAAATCAATCTAAACACAGAGAACGCAAATACAGGTGAAACAATACACAAATGAAACACAGATGATACAATATATTTTAAGAGAAGACAACTAACCAAGAGTTTCCCCTTGAGAGATGATAGGTGACCGGATACACAGACTGAGTTGACTCAAAAGCGTCCACGTGTCATTGCATGTTTGAGGTGATGTTAAACCCTATAGAGAGGAGCAGAGAGCTGTTCAGCATATAGTAATTGAGTTTTGTTTATTAGCAGTTCAGGACAACTCCTAAGATGGCACCATGCTATTCCCAAGAGTCATGCCAGGAATAGCTATCACTTTCTTGCCAGAACTTAGGCTATAGAAAGTGTAACCAGTCAAATCTAATTTGAATTCATAAACTTGAAGCAAGTTGCACAACAAATATCTAAAATCTATAAAAGTCTGCAGGTTTTCTCAAATCTAAAATCTATAAAAGTCTACAGGTTTTCTCAAATCTAAAATTTATGTCTCCAGGTTTTCTCAACAAACACCTAAAAACTGCCCTTCTGTTCACTTCATGCAAACTGAGATCATTGAAAAAGTAACAGAAGAACACCTGAATCTTATTTCAATTGTACAACATTATTAATAATCATGTTCAGGAACTCTAAAAAGTACTTCAGTCTCCATGCCAACCACATGAGTTTATGGACAGACTAGCAAAGAAGCACCTGAGTGGCATGCCATTAAGCTATTGATCATTACATCATCATTAAGAACTAGACAGAATAATAGAAGAATACAGGAACCTTGACAAGAAGGCTGTGGAGCCCCGGAAACTTTGTCCACTTGAGTTGCCAAAGAGTCTTCTCCATCTTCTCCTTGACCTCTGGTCTGTCTGGTTTAAGATAGTGGAATACCTAGAGCGAGAATATAGCTTCAGCAGACAAAAGAAATTTGCGACTTTCGCAATAATGAGCTTGATAGACAACCAACAACCAGTGTCTTTGAGAAGAATCAACGTTACCTGTCGCAGAAGGTTAACAGCCAAGAGGAATTCATGTTCATAATCTGATTCAAGCATGGAAGCTCCGAGCCAGAACATTTGCACAAGGGTGGACAACTTGTCATCTGTGTTCATTCTGAAGAATAGGAAAAAGTAAATTACACTTACATACACTGTAGGCATATAGCGGCTCACTGTAATAGCTGCTGTATCAGTTTATGAGTTATCTCCCTTCATGGTAGACCCAGTACTGACATGAGTGATTTCAACAATTAAAACAAAAATTATTTTTCAACCATTTTAACTTCCAGAACTTCTCACATACAAATTTAAAGATGTGTTAAATATGCCGACATATCTTTATAAAATCTGTCAATAAATGAATTTATAGAGTTTTGTAAAAAGAAGTGTCGCCATATAAATTGAAGCACCATTCCATAGAATTACAGATAGAACAAGAGGTTTATCCATAGATGTATCAATAAGAACATTTAAAGCATTACCAATAGATACACAAGAAACCATGCAGCTACTAACAGCTGCCCTTATCCAACCAAAAATGCGACCAAAAGACAAACCGAAAATCCTCAACATTGTAGCAATGATTAGTCTTTGCGTGAAATATCAGCATGCTCTAGTAGCCTTTTTGATGACCTTGGCCTAAGGTCTGGGCAGGAAAAACCCTTCGTCAAAGGGTAAAATTATTTGCACTTTGAAACATATCTGAATAATAATCATACAATGAAACAGAAAAACATAGATATAGAAATGTATTTTAAAACTTAGATAACTAAATAGGGCTTTTAGAGTAGCGCTTTATATTGAGCTATGACAAGAGTATTTACTCATTCGTGATAACTTAATCAAGTTACTCGTTAGGGAGGTACTTCCTTCGCTCAAAGTGAAAAGAGGCAGTGAACTGTACTCTTAAACACTAACATACTATACTACTAAACATAGTGACCTACTAAACATAGCGACCTATTAAACAGTGACCTGTTAAACAATGACCTAGTAAACTGTGACCTTCTAAACATAGCGACCTAGAAAACACAGTGATAGTACTATATAAAGTGACTATCTACATCACATGTGTCAAACTCACAGCCCGCGGGCCACATCCGGCCCACCTTGTAATCAGATCTGGCCCGCAAGTCATTTTACATTATTGTTATTCATGGCCCATCAATATGAAGCGCTGATGACATAATACTGCACAGAACTACTTATCTCATAATGCAACACTTCAGCTGCCTTGCTGCATACTTCTCGCATCAATTTAACCTGAAGTTTGTTTCAGAATGATATTCCTGTCTGTTTTTATCCATATTTATGTTCCATGAACATTTAGTTTTATTGTGTTCAATAAATGTTTACCCTGTTCAGCCCGCAACCTACATTGTGTTTTGAATTTTGGCCCCTTGTGCAATTGAGTTTGACATCCCTGAATTCTAAATAGTGTACCTAATAGATATGGTGGCCTGCTAAACATAGTGACTCGCTAAACATCATGGCCAACTCAACACTCTCAAATACTAAGGACCGTGCCCTACTAAGGACTCTGACCTACTAAGCACTGTGACCTACTACAAACTGACCTACTAAGCATAGTGACCTACTAAACATGATGCTTTATAAAACACTGTGAACTTACAGAGATATCCATTTCCAAAATATCACTTATACCATGCGTAAGAAGCATGTCTTGTATGGGTTTGATAAGAATTATTCAAGTTTTTAGCTTAGAATGTAATTAACTAAAATGACTGCTGCCTTTCTAGAAACTTCTAACAAACACCATTACCTGGTATCCTCTGGGTCATGTTCAAGGTCTCCACTCCCCATCCCTTGCTTTGCATTTAGATAGCTTTCAGATAGTTGTCTGATGTTTCCTGCAATTACATTAATAAACGCACATATAAGACCTAGACAGAAAGTTCAGGTAAAAAGCAAAAATACAGTAAATGGGGTATCATGGAGTAAGGAATTATAGGTGAGCTCACTTTATATAACTGATATAGAATTTATTAGTAAGTGTACAACCGGGTTTCTAAAACTTGACTGTTCAAGATGATAAAATCTCAGAAGAATCCTTAAATATGCACAAAATATATATATAATATATATTATATATAGTATAGATATATCTATATATATATATATATATATTTCTTAAAGTACTGTATGTCCGTTTTCTGTTTTCGGTATGTCCAGTTATAGCTATTATTTGAATAGCTGTAGCTAGACAACAAAGCTGAAGCAACGTCATGGCGCAATGTCATTAGAAGTCTAGCATTTATTGCAAGTGTCCTGAAAATTTCCATTGGCAATGTGCCAGGTCACTTGGCCTGCCACTTGCTGGAGAGTTGTCTGTCAGCAAGTGGTAGACAAATCTCATCACTTCTCATTGTTTATAAGCTGATTTTTAATACCCGGGCAACGCCGGAAGGCACAGCTAATATATAATACATAAATATATATATATATATATATATCCAAGGATATATATATCCTTGGATATATAAATGATGCAATCATCATAAAAGCATACTATCAATTAAAATCTTAAAAGCTTTATTTTGCAATGACGTAACGCTGGCCATTCTTAAAAACTTACTTAGCTACTTCCATAGACACAAAATCATCTTACTCATAGAAAAGTCTTAAAGATTCCTACCTGCACTTGCAGTACTGACTGCCCCAGCCTTTTTGGTAATGTTAGAGATAGAAACACTTGTACTACGTTTGTGAGAGCGACCCGGGCCGGGATTAGCAGAGCCCGGATTACTCTTCCGGATTCCCAGCATGCCAGTGCTAGGAGCTCGCTCCGACGATTTAAGGTTGGGAGTAGAAATAAACAGATCTTTAGAACTATCCGTCCCTAAAATTCAAGAGGAAACAACTAGTAGAGTTTACACAATTATTAAATTTACAAGCCAAATATGCTGAAACTAAAGCATGTCAGATAAATCCTTATTTAAAATACATTATAAATAACAAAACTATTTACATAATAAAAATAATTACTGAATGTAGTAAAAGACAGTGAAATAGAATTATTTTTAAATGCAAAGAAAATAGCTTTGTATCTTTATGTTTGTGCCATTAATAAGAACATGAACTAGTACTATTCAGCAAGGAGACAGTCCCAAAATTGGCTTTTTTAATCGGCTAAAATATAATGAATATAATTTAAATTATCAAACTTCACTTTAATTTAAAATTGTTAAAATACAATTACTTATACATCATGTCTATATATATTGTCATGTTTATATAGATGTCTACACATAGGCAGTTACTGAATTTGATGCTCCACCAGATTTATCATGTTTGAAACTAGAGAACATGATATCATAGCTACAGAGCAGAACATATTTCAGTTTCTCACAAGATTATTGTTTATTTATTAGGGCTACAAGTAAGAACAGCCTTTATTTGATGGTATTTCAGTATCACAGGCTATGAATGTAGGGAAAGACTATACTATGAGATGTATTATTATCATAAATAGGATAAAATAGAGAAGTATTTAGGATGATGACTTTTCAGTTATTCTGACCAGACGGAAACAATGACAATCACACCTGCATTATTATGATATAACATAACACAATATAATTTAATGCAAATTAACATGACATAACATAGTATTATATAATAATGTAATGTTCTGTAATACAGTCATACCTCGACATACGAGCTCAATGCATTCTAGGACTGAGCTTGTAGGTAAATTTACTCGTGTCTCAAGGCACTTTTTCCTATATAAACTAACTAAATACAAATTAATCTGTTAACATACTCTAAAAAATCAAATAAAACAGGACATTACTGTGGAAAAACAGGTATTAACCAGTTTAATTCAGTGCCTATGCTAACAAAGTTACATATACCTACTTAATTGTAAAAATTTACAATAAGATATAGCATTATTATTACAATACTGTTAGTTTTTAATTTCAGAGGAATTTTCAGTTTTAATGTTCAATTTTAATTTCAGAGGAATGTAGTTGCTAACAGCAGTTTGAGAAGTACTTGACAGCAACGGGTTCAGTACACAAAAACTTTGTGACCTTACGTAACAAAAACTTTGAATTTGATTCAAATGAATATAGCTTACTAAACGCACCCAAAGTTAAGTTTTAATCTTTTGCTGAACTCATTTTAACTTTATCATATTAGTTTTTATTATTTGTTTCCAGTTTGACGCTTTTCACCTTGCATTCACTATAACTTTTAGCCAACCTTTTAAAAACTTTTTTCCAGCTGATTTGAGGAGAAAGACCAAGCGATGCTGTTCTCAAAAGTGGCCCTTCGCATACTTGGCCGTAACTGCCATTGAAAACCAGCTTTTATGCTCGTATCTCAAATATCTAGAATGTATCTCACGGAAAAAACTTGCTCGAAATGCAGCTGGTATCTCAATTTTTTCGTATGTTGGGGCACTCGGATGTCGAGGTATAACTGTATAACAGAGTCTAGCACATAGGACCATAACATTACATATTGCATAAAGTAATATTAAATGGTTTTACATAATATTATGTGATAAAACATAATGTTATATCATATAGTGATGAGCTAAACTACATAACTGCATCATGTCATATCGTATCACATCACTACACAACATAGTACAGTACATTACTGTGTCATGTCACATCACGTTACATCCCTACACCACACAGCACAGTACATTACTGCGTCATGTCACATCACGTTACATCCCTACACCACACAGTACAGTACATTACTGCGTCATGTCACATCACGTTACATCCCTACACCACACAGTACAGTACATTATGTAATAGTATATCATAGTATCTGTTATGAATTAAATGTAGGCAGCGTCAAGAAAGCTATTCTGCAGTTATGGAATAATAGCATTTCAACCATGATTGCTGAGATCACTATGATATACAGTTGACCAGCAAGAATGTGCCAGTTTTACTTTCAAAAAAGTTAAACTGTTATATAAGTTCTAAGATGTAATATGTTTATACAGTTACAATGTCTTATATTTATAATGGTAAATTGATGCAATGTTAAATCTATATGTTTGACGTTATAATCTTATGTGCGGTCTACATGTAATTGTAATGCTAGTTAAGCTCATAGCATTACAGTATTATACTGTTACAGTCTTGGACATCCAACCACCAAAGACATAGCAATATGTCTTCCAAATTGTTATGCTAATCACAATCAGTCTGAATCAATGAATGTAAATCTATGCATAATTACAGTATTACACAGAAATAGCAAATGTGCCACGCACCGATAACTCCAACATCGAGAGTTGTGACAGATTTTTCTATGGTTTGAAGTATCTCAGTCACAAATCCCTGCATCTCTTCTCCGTTCTCGCAGACGACCTCAACGAGTCTCGACATAATATCTGACAGCATTTGAGTGGTCATGGGGACACCCAGCAGTCGAAATATCTGGGTAAGGAGGCAGAGGTATTCAAACTCCACAATAGGACAAAAAACATAGGCGTAAAAACATAGAGTTGATTTCTGCAGGCTAATTGACAGGGGCTAAAAACATGCCCGTACTTGATTAACTGTTTGTTAATCAAAACATGGTGTTCTGATTAATTTTCGTTACAATTATTATGATCGTTATGTTATAGTTAGTATAATAATATTAACAATAAGAAGTATAGTAAGATATTGTTACTTTTGCAATGATGCATCGGCATCATCTATAGCCAGAATGTCGACCACAATGAATGAGTAAATAGTTATACTAACATCTTCCTCACATTGCTTCCTACTAGAGTGTTCAAATTAGCTACTGTATGACTCACACATTGCTGGAGCTGGACCTCCTTAATTATGACAATTCAGAGCAGGTGGTTTATCTAAAATCTCAGTGTGTGCAGCGGTGCGGCGAGTGGTAAATCTCATTGTGCCTATTTTGTTGGTCTTTTTATTAATCATTTTGTTGATAATTGCTGTGTACAGTTATAGCGATTAAAGTCTGGCTATGAAAAATCCCCTTCGCCGAGGATTTGATTTCGATACCCTCAGGTCTGAAGACTATCGATATAAGCCACTACACTATGATCGATCAACTGATCGATGAATGGTCGTCATTACATTAATTGCATTGGTTAAAATAGTCACACTTAACTCCTTCGCACTCGGCGTGAGTTATCTCGCCTCTGAAATTTACCTACTCATTGTATCGCTACTTTTAAATTATAGAAGAAAACTTTTGATTAGTTAGAAAGAAAAGTTTCTGGCCAATCAGACAAATGTAGAAATATGCCTCAATGATGTCTTTGGCAAAAGTTATGACCAAAATATTACACCCGTATCGACATCTACCTAAACCGGAAACCATCATGGCGACTTAAAATTTTATCGTTCGCGATAAATCTTTTTCAACTTCAGAAGTAAATATGCAGATTCAGAAGTGGTAAGACAGTGAAAAACTGCATAAATCAAATCAAAATCTTATTTTTAATGTTTCAAAGTTTTTATTAACTTTTAATTTTGTCAAATTGAATTGTTATGCTCCAATAAAAATACACTTTTTAGGCTGTCAGCCGTAGTCAGCCTAAAGTTATTATTCACTTTCGATAAGATCATATTGATTCTTAGAGCTGTATATGAAGTCTGAAAAGTCAAGATCAGAGTTATTGAACATATTTTGATTATTGGAAACATGTTTATGGCAGTTTATTTGAGTTATACTGGCATTTGGATTAGCTATGTTTTGGTTTGAAGGATGAAACTCGCGAAGAAACGTTTGAAATTAAAGTTTCATAATTTTCATGCTCCTGACTAACTGTATATGTATAAATGATATTCATAATTATGTATTGTATGTAATAAATAACTAATTTTAGCCAAACTTTGTACATTTTGCAATTTTTATGTTGCATGTCCAACTTTGTTACAGCAAATAACAATTTTTGCAAAATCTGAAATTTTCTGAAACTACCTTCTTTGAGACACAGATCTACATGAAAGTGATATGGGTAGTCTATATGAATGTAATATCTTTTGAAAGAGGAGACTTGACCGGTTCTTGTGCAACTTGAATGAGTAAATTATCTCAAGTCTGCTTCTTGTAGTAGTAATTTGAATTATGGCAACTTCTGAGAAATGAGCGGTATTTGGGGCTAATCGTCTGGAAATTAGCCAGGTGTGAATGAGTTAAAGCGACTGAGATTATTAAATAACAGAGTTGATCGTTACACATAATGTAACAATCATTAAGCTGACTTGAAACACCACCATTGTTTTAATGAAGGCTTAGACTACTAGCTTATGAGGTAAGTTACTCAAATTCATTGTGTAATTATTCTATTACTAGTGCAACACAAAGCATTCGGTTAGTATGTTAATACAGATGAATAGATGTAATGCCAAGGCATCAATAACACTTCAGGAACTTTTGTTAAAGCAAAATGGATGACCTGCTGTGAAAGTTCAACTGACGATATGCAAACTATATCAAACTATTGAAATCAGAAACTCTCCTAGAATTACTAGCAAAAACCACATTCAGCATATATTGTTGCATATATTAGTGATTGAGGCAAAGACTTTGTAGCCTTTGGTACCGCAGCTATTGCAAACTTACCACTAACTACAGTGTGTAAAACGATGCAAATGCATTTTTAAGAACTTTGAGAAAAAAAATTTGTGTTAAATATTAATATGATAACATACAATATCCCGCTCATTGATGTACAGTTATATTTAAGTCTAACAAACAATGTCGAAATTGATATATTGATTTGTTAATATATACAACACTCACCAGAGATACACACTAGACTCTCATGTCAGTCAATTGACAGATAAAAATAGCAAGTTGAAGGAAAATTAAAAAAATGAATCGTTTGCTCATTTTTACCGAACAAAAAACTTTCGAAATTGGAGCCAGGATATTTTTGTTTAGTTCATGTTTTATGTAATAGCTATCAGCTTCTGAGCACTAACCTGCCAACACTTGCCTGAGCGCTAACCTGCTAACACTTGCCTGAGCAGTGTATTAATTTGCAAGTAATGACATTTCTTCTCCAAGAATTTATCCAAGTAATGCCTAAGATGGCTTTTGAAAAGCTAGTGCTAGACAACTCACCTGCAGTGACCTGCCGGCATAGTGTCTAGATGGGCACCTCATGACAAACTGGAGACTGGTCTGACACCATCTGAGATCAATGAGGCTTTTTGGCAAGCACTGCTTGAAGATGACAAGCAGGTGTGAAAGCAGACTTGACATGACTGTGAGTGATTTCAAACCTTTCTGTCTCGGTGTCACCGTCTCATAACTCCAGAGAGGACGACTCTCTCTAAAAAAGATAATGTGAATAGTGGATGATCAAGTAGGGATGATCAACACTGTTTCAAGTTTATTGTTGAAAATAACGCTATTACTTTCTGAAAGAAAAGCAGGCTAGCATATAGATGTGGTCGTTTACAAATAAAGCTATATTTATACTGCTAGTTATCCTAACATAATCTCAAAACTGTTTGTGTTTGCCTGATGGATGCAAAATCGACAGAACTGGCTTGATGGTAATTTCACCTGACAGATTTAAGCAACTACAAAAAGAAGACTTTTTGTTTTTTTTAAGTTCAATTTAAATCAAAATTTAGCGGAAAGCATTTTATTCCAAATACATATCAACACTAAAAAAAAATTGTAGAAAAATACAAAACAACTAAAATAATGAACGATATACATACTTGCTAATTGTTTTCAATTTGATCATTAAATAGCAACTTTTATGAAAAACAAATAACATTAAATTAGTAACTTCCTAGTTCTACTGCGTACAAAGAAAATTCTAACTATATAAATAGCATTAAAGAAAGAATATGCCAGAATCAATCAGTGTGATAAACCAGCGAGTAATGCAAAGATTTTGAATTTTGACGATTACGAAAAGAACTTGACACACAAATCTTTCAATTTTCAAATGACACTGAAAATTCCTAATCATGTACTCTGGTTGCTACTCCTCAACCAGCACTAAATATTTCTTTAATAAAATTCCAGTATGACAGCAAAATATTAATGTACTCATATATTTCATTAACTTACTAATATGAGCCGCGTAGTCATTGCTCTCAAGGAGTGTAATATTGCACTATTACAAACCAGTTAACCATCGAATGCAAGCACCTACACCAGAAAGCCCCTGCACTCACCTGCTCTTGAGAAGCTCTATAACATACTCCACTGCAGTCTTTACCATACTGCTTTTAGTCGCTTTCGCAGGAAATGGTGGTAACTCTGTGCTCTCTGGTGTGAGAGTACATATACTAGTCAAACTGAGGGTAGAATGTGTGATTTTTAAAGATGAGTTTGTATCGGCACGAGCTGCAAGTATGAAATTTAGAAACATTCAATGTATGACCTTACTATACATTCAAAGTATGACCTCACTATACATTCAGAAAATGACCTTACAATACATTCAGAGTATGACCTTACTATACATTCAGAGTATGATCTTACTATACATTCAGAGTATGACCTTACTATACATTCAGAGTATGACCTTACTATACCTTCAAGGTATGACCTTACTATACATTCAGAGTATAACTTACTATACATTCAGAGTATGACCTTACTATACATTCAGAGTATGACCTTACTATACATTCAGAGTATGACCTTACTATACATTCAGAGCATGACCTTACTATACATTCATAGTATGACCTTACTATACCTTCAGAGTATGACCTCACTATACATTCAGAGTATGACCTTACTATACCTTCAGGGTATGACCTTACTATACATTCAGAGTATGACCTTACTACACATTCAGAGTATAACCTTACTATACATTCAGAGTATGACCTTACTATACATTCAGAGTATGACCTTACTATACATTCAGAGTATGACCTTACTATACATTCAGAGTATGACCTTACTATACATTCAGAGCATGACCTTACTATACATTCATAGTATGACCTTACTATACCTTCAGAGTATGACCTCACTATACATTCAGAGTATGACCTTACTATACCTTCAGAGTATGACCTCACTATACATTCAGAGTATGACCTTACTATACCTTCAGGGTATGACCTTACTATACATTCAGAGTATGACCTTACTACACATTCAGAGTATAACCTTACTATACATTCAGAGTATGACCTTACTATATATTCAGAGTATGACCTTACAATATATTCAGAGTATGACCTTACTATACATTCAGAGTATGGTCTTACTATACATTCAGAGTATAACCTTACTATACATTCAGAGTATGACCTTACTATACATTCAGAGTATGACCTTACTATACATTTAGAATATGACCTTACTATACATTCAAACTATGATCTTACTATACAATCAAAATGCAAGTTTGCAATGAATAGAGAGTAGAAGGTTGGTAAATGAGTAAACTACTAATTTACCGTGTGAAGAAGCATTGGAGCTCAAAGTTGCAGACTTGGAAACCGAGCAATAGATGGAAGAATGGAGTTCTGTCATGGCTTCTAAGATGTTTGACAGAACCCTGTCATTTCTGTCGAGCACGCAAAGGATTAGCGAGAGCAGGGTCTTCTTGCAGTGCTCATAAACAAGAGATTTGCTGTGGTCGCATCCTGTAAAAAACCAGACTTGTTTATTATATCCAAAGATTTACTGATTCCATAAAACTTAGAATTTTATCATCATGCAGATCATTGCCTTCATAGAACTATCGTAAAACTTCGCGAATAAGCCACCACCATGTATAGGCCCCGCCCCAAACTTTGAAGGTTGTTTTTGAGTTACAGATATAAAGCATGTATAAGCTACATCTGCCATTTTTCCATTGATTGAACAAACTTAATTTGACTTAGTCACGTGAACCATTCGCCAAGTCTTCTGTCTCTGTCTGTCATTTGTTAGCTGATGAGGTGGCAATTAACCAATGAGTGTTCTCACCTTTGTGAAGAAAGTGTCGCACATGCGCCAGTTGAAAGTGTTACAATTTCAGCAAACCACAGTGAACACGTACCAAATCATGGAGCGCATTGTGTAACGCATGTCATATATAAAGGGCAAAATATGACATCACGTTTAAATTAAAAGTTGTGAATGCAGCTTTGGAAACTACCAACTGAAACACTAGCGCAGTATTTTGCCATCAACGGAAAGTAATCCAAAAGACTAAATAACATGCATGCTGGAGATGTTGCATGACAGTGACCCCGACTAATGACCTCTTTATCTGGGTGCAACTATTGAATATTTTAGCATTTTATTCTTGAATAAATAATTTGAGCATTTGCATGTTCTCAAGCGTACCTTAACCCCAAATGTAGTGAGATGCCTACAGATACAATTTTTAGACTGTGTGGATAAGTCACTCCCCTAACTCTTAAAAAAATGCTTAGGTTTACAGGTGCAGCTTATACACGAGGATTTACAGTATATTATAGTATCCAAAATTTAAAGCGGTAATGATTCCATATAAGGCCACCAAAATGTGAAGATATCGAGACAATGCATCTCCCGAAACGACTGCTTGAAGCCAAGGATCAGATCGACTGTGGTAAAAATAACTCCAAGCTAACAACCACTCTCAAAGACTTACCCAACAAAGTGACCTGAAGAAGTGTGGGCATGTGTATTGTCCAATCAATAGTGTGATTGTCGACAAACAAGTCTGACATAATGCAAAGCGACAGGAAACACCTGAAAATAGAGTATTCTCATTAGTTCAATATTTTTATTACTGTTTCTATGATGCGTAAGTTTGAGTCTATCGGCAAAAGATCCTCATCATAGAAATGGCAAAAATGAGCGAGTTAAGCGAGTTTTGCTATTTGCCAATCTTTATCGAATGTTTCATGCTTGTGAATGATGCGCATTGCAATATGGTGCAGGCTATTCCGTTCTAAACATTTCCGCGGTTAAGTAGCTTTTATTTCGTTTTAAGCAGTTCCAAATGCTGCTAAACAGTGACAAGACTGCATCGCTATTTACTAACAAATGGTGGTCAATAACTAGCGATGCAGTCTAATCACCAAAGTGCCAGTGCTTTGGTAACGAGACTGCCCATAGAAACGAATGAACAGTCGGTAACAAATGTTCATAGAAACACTTTATCCTTTGTTTTTTGTGACATAATTTTATCATTGTCGGCCATCTTTATAGACAATTTTATCGTTAAAAACACGAAGCTTTTGCAATGAATTTTTGAAAACGATGCTTTTGTTTGCAATTTTTTTATTATAGTATCAAAACAACACCAAAACAGTACTAGTAAATAAAAGAAAAACGATCATTTTCTACAAATACGGCGGCTTTTCGTGAACGAGCACATGTGCAAACGACTTGATGACGTCAAAAGAAACGATGGATTGCGCAATAATTCAACATGCACACAACTCCAAATGCACATCATGCACGTAATGGAAACATACTGTATGAATGCTGAATTAATTAATTAATTGCTCACACACCAATAACGTTTTGCTCGAAATGAAAATGCCATAATGCAAATTGTACTTTTGCAAGTTACAAATGCTGTGTTAAGCCACACTATGGCATCTTGTGGTAGGCAATGAGCTAACAGGCTAATTCAGCTATACGGATCATAGATATGGCAAGCCATGATAGGAACACACCTCTGAACACTGTTTATTAGCAAAGGTCCATCAGATGGCATAAAGATATTAAGAGGCGCGTAGTAGCCCCCAAACGCAGGAAGTGGTAGAGGATATGGCTCCGCCCTCTCCTTAGTTGGAGATTTATCATTAGGTTGGGTAAGGTGGGAAGCGGAAGAGCCCGTAGCACTACTGCAACATTGAACACAAAGTTGAAAAAATCATAGAATATAGAGATTTGTTAAGAAATCTGAGCCAGTGCACCGTAACAACAAGTCGTAATACTCTAAAAAAATGGTTTAGAAATCTGACAAATTAAGTCCATCAGCGGTGATGCCAACTTTGACTAGATTAAAAGCTGAGCCCGTCTGTCTGTCAGTCAGGAGGTTGGGCAAAAAGACTGCATCGTAAGGAATTCTAACTTTTCTAGATCACTCGACAACGCAAGGAAACGAAATGGAAAAACTTAAACGGGTTTACACATTACTCAGCACCCATAAAGTAGTATCTGCCTGTTTTATTTGATAGGCTTGAAAAAACCTGGAAGCTGTTTATTTAAATCCATATAAACATGAATTTTTTCATTAAAAAGTACTCAGAACAAAACAAGGAGGCAGATTATACTTGTAGAAAAAGTTCCTGTCTTTTGGACTATTGTGGAGTTGACTAGTGGAATAGTGGACTATGCCCAACATCGGAAAAGTACATTATTATGCCTCTTTAATTCTAACAAACTCATTTTAGCACCATGCTAACCAAAAGCTCTAAAGGTTTTTACAGTTTTACACCAAAACAGCAAAATTTTAATTAGATAATTGCAAGTACAAATGAAAACAGAAAAAAGTCTGAAAAATATGCTGATAATAACAAGAATAGCAATAAAAGTAATAAACATTTGTTTACTGTTGACATCGTAATGATATAGAACCAGGAGGAGACAACTCCATCAAATATCAAAGACCTGTTAGCACTTTGCTTGGGATTGATTTCTGAGAGTTTCTTAGCGAAAACAACTCCTTCCTCAGCTGTCAGCGTCAGCTCCTGTTCAAGAGATGTAGCAGCGGATGCCTCGGTTTCATCTGACTGCGTATTTGCTGTCTGAACAGAGCGTGCACTTTTTACCTGGGGAATCATTCTGTAAAGTTCAACGGATATTAGTATTGAGTGAGATACTTGGCTAAAAATGGTACAATAAATAGAGTTGCACATGCCAGTCGAATAAGGTGAGCATGTGAGATGCCAGTTGAATAAGGTGAGCATGTGAGATGCCAGTCAAATAAGGTGAGCATGTGAGATGCCAGTCGAATAAGGTGAGCAAGCGAGATGGCTACATCTAATTGAAGGTTTTTTAATGTATTTCTCAAATTACTAAATTAAGAGTACTTTTAAAAGTACAAGGGAAATAAAAAAAATAACATAGCACACCAACTCAGTATATTCATGCTCAAAACACATTTGATAAAAATGAATAAGATAAATGTCAAGGATAGTTCTGCATGCGTATTTCAAGTTATAGACACTCTCGGAGAGACACGCCTGCTCTACAGATAAAATCACACAAAATAAGCTTTCAAAGTAACAAACTCTAGGAAACTTATAGTAAATATACATTTGTAGCTTTATTTAAGAATAATAACCCAACCTCATCACTTCTTTCGTCGATACACTTTTAGATTTGGTTTGTTATCTACACCAAAAATATCAAGAAATGTGCAGAGTCCATAATCAAGTTAATAAACTTTTTATCTTAGGTAGCATTTTGAGAGTTGGCATTACGTCAATAACTGCCTTCACCTTTCTCATTGACAATATATGAGAATATCAAACAATCGTGTATCTACACTACATTATCACTCTATGAACACTCTATAGACTCACTCTATGGACACTCAGTACTTGTAAATCATAAGTCTGGTATGAAGAGCATCTACAGCACAGGCTTATGAACCATTTACTATATGTATGTTCACTCCCTATAACCTTACAGGCTACGTGACCTTACTTAAAGTAGGGGGCATTGGGGCACGACTCGACAGTGAACGGTAAAGTCTCCACACTCTGCAGTTCGACCATCAGCTCATAGACCACCTGACGCGATTGCTTCCTAGCGAGGTAGACAATAACTCGTTTTGTCTGAAAAGTAACCATGGAGTCAAGTTTTACTAGACACAAAACACTAAAAAAGTTTTGGAATTATCTTCTCTTTATTAGAACTTCCACAATGGGACCTCAATATAGTTATTGCTGACTCGTAGATTGACAACAAATTACAGACTTTGTGAAAAGAAGCGAATTTGAGTAATCTGCTGTCACATGTCTTTATTACAGTAAAACTGATTTAATGGTTAGCATAACATTGTTATAAATATATTATATATATAAATAATAATATAATATAATAAAATATAATATAAATATATTATAATTTTATTGGTAATAATTTCATGTTAAATAAAGTTTTTTTCAAATTATGCCATAAAACAATAATAAAACAAAAAAAAGGGCAACAGTTAGCCAATAAAATCAAATACCATAAAAGGTTTGAAATAGTGTTTAAAATGCCTTTCTCTGTTAAGAGAACAAATATTAGGTGGAAGATTGTTAAAGCAGCTAGCAATGATACTGTAAAAATGATTATTAGTTGTATGCAATTTGTTCACATCACTTAAGTTGAAATGAGTTGAAAATAGGTAAATCTTTACTTTCTAAGATCTGCTTTGCATATTGAAACCATCATATGTTGAATCAGATATTCCCACAACATACTGAAATCTGTTTAAATTGTTCCACAGTTCAAAAAACTTAACATAACTCATTAATAAATACTACAGATAATTACATACAGCGGTACATCATTGGGAGATCTAACAAGAGACATAAATAATAAAACGTCAGACAAACTAACCAATAAAAAGGGGTTCTTACGTCCCAAGCAAATAAACAGAGAAACAATCTTGAAAAAGCATAGGTATGGAGTTGATTGAGATGTCTAGACTAACAGATTCTAACATAAAACTGAGTGAAATCAAAATTGACATAACTAATTTTAGTTTTACATTTTTAATTTTAAAAATTTTCCTATAATCAATTGTCACGCTCAACAGTTTCTCTAATAACACTGCAATTTTTCAAGAAATTCTGAAAACCGTATGTTGGTAAAACTTCTGAGCGTGATAATTGATCGAATTTTATATCTTATATTAGAAAAGAAGAAGTTTGACAGTACCTGGCAGAGGTTTGACTGTACTTGTAAGTATAGGTTTGACTGTACTTGTAAGTAAAGATTTTACTGTACTGATAAATAGAGGTTTGACTGTACTTGTAAGTATAGGTTTTACTGTACTTGTAAGTATAGGTTTGACTGTACTTGTAAGTATAGGTTTGACTGTACTTATAAGTAAAGATTTTACTGTACTGATAAATAGAGGCTTGACTGTACTTGTAAGTATAGGTTTTACTGTACTTGTAAGTATAGGCTTGACTGTACTTGTAAGTAAAGTTTTTACTGTACTCACAAATAGAGTTTTGACTGTATTTGTAAGTATAGATTTTACTGTACTGATAAATAGAGGTTTTACTGTACTTGAAAGTAGAGGTTTCACTATACTTCAAGTTGAGGTAAGACTGTACTTGTAAGTGGAGGTTTGACTGTATTTGTAAGTGGAGGTTTGACTGTATTTGTAAGTAGAGGTTTGACTGTATTTGTAAGTAAAGGTTTGACTGTATTTGTAAGTAGAGGTTTGACTGTATTTGTAAATAGAGGTTTGACTGTATTTGTAAGTAGAGTTTGACTGTATTTGTAAGTAGAAGGTTGACTGTATTTGTAAGTAAAGGGTTGACTGTATTTGTAATAAGCTGACCAAATACTTGTCTAGCATAAAGCAAATATAGAGTTCTTCCCCTTCAAACAAGTTCACACATGTTGCACATTGATACAAATTAATTTGGCTCCAGAACCAAACTAACTTCATTTAAACAAATTTTGACACCACTCAAACAAACAAACTTTTCGAGTCAAAGTGGAGAGATTGCCAAAATTTAAAAGCAAATGAAAAAAGAATATAATTCTAATAAATACATATACATGTATATGCTTAGTTTAAATTGTACCTAATCTAACTTAGAATACATTCTGTCTTATATTTTTATCCCTGCCTTTCTATTTGAATCTAATTATCACCAAATCCACACTTCAAATCACATGTTTCTAAGACAAGGTGAAAAAGAAGAAGAATTTTATAGCTAATTATTTTATTTATTTAGTTTTCCACAGAAATAATTTAGTTTTGTTTACATTTAGCTCTTAACGTACAACAGTTTTATAAATGGATTTATTGTAATGCTACTAGTTACTGTAGAGGTTATTGTAGGTTAGTGAGCAATCAACAAATTAAATAAACTAGTGTACTAACTATACGTACAACTATTCTGTAAGTCAATGAGAGGTCGATAAGTGCAATCATTAAATGTGAATATACCAACCTGAATAGTGATCTAACGACCACTAGGTGATCGTTAGATCACTGGTGTATCAACAATACACCAGAGGTATCAAAGTGTCACTATTACCAATGACACTTTGATGCCACTGGTAACAAAGTGTCATATTCGATTAACTAAAGTGAAAATCCCAAGGGTGAAAGTGTATCTTCAAAATACACAGTATAGGAGGTAAGCTTACGCTTGCATTAGCCACACCCACACATGTTACTTCCTCCAGAGAACAGAAGGCGTTACTTACGTATGGGAGGAGTCTGTTAGGAGAGATTGCACTGAGTATGAGTAGGTACTTGAGACAATATGCTAGATTACAAGGAAAAGCAGTTCCTAATTCCTGCCACAGGAACTCTAATGCTTCCACGTGTTCATCCCCATACTAAAACATAGAATTTAGGGCTAAATATGATTGTTAGCTATTTCAATATAAGATAGCCAACTACTAGATTTGGTTAGCTCAGTATGTTTGGTAAAACAGATTATTCATGCATGAATGTATAAATTTAGACCGATATGCAAACATAATCGCTACGTTTCCATGTTTCAAATGGGTTCAGAGTTGCTTCCACTCCAAATCATAGAAACGATAAATTCCAAGCACATTCGACGCCATTTTGCTTCACTAACTTTGTGCGAATGTGGGAGTACTTCGACATCCTAAAAACACTCACTGCTGATGGATCTGAATCGATAATTTTCAGCTAAGCTCTCCATAGTGAAGGTAAAACATTTCAGTATACCTCAGCCCACAACCACGCGAGTCACCGCTACGAAAACATTTTACTAATACTCACTACTTACTGTCTCTGCTTGACTTTTTTCCTTTAAATTAGCATTCACATGCCAAAGATGGGTGGCTCGTAAGAGGATGACAAAAGGATTGATTTTTTAGATCTGGTAATTGACTACAACTGAATTGAAAAGTGATCATGACCTGAAAGCGAGTATACTTTAACAAGTTTTGTTTTAAGGGATACATCGGGAGTTTTGATACATCTATAGAGTGCAACTTTGAATCGTTGAAACAGTAGGGTGCAAATTCATCGGCAGCGTGCAACTCCTAACCCATTCAAAGCATGAAAACACAGTGAAAGTGCAAGGTTTAGCCTTAAATATAATTTCAGACTTTATCATGCTTTCAGCTAATACACATATATGTGATCTCATCAGTGTAGGATTTTAGCCTGAGAGTATAGATTATTAATTGCACATGAGTAAAATGTCGCCAAAAGGACTCACTGTTCATTATAAGACAAGAGATTACAACTCTCAACAACATTGAAACAAGACTTATCTCAATTAAGAGCGATTCAACTGCATTTGGCGTTACATGAGATTGACCTTGACAGTGAGGTACATCAGGTTGTTGAGCACCATCTCAGTAGCAGCGGTGGAGCCCCAGCCTTCTCCCTGCAGCAGAGACCTTGCTTCAGTATCAGCAGCACCCTTGTCTGTGAACGGCAGCATGTCATTATCCTTTGATGGCTGAGGTAGGAAGGCGCAGTCGGGAATCTGAGGGTTGACTAGTTGCACATTGAGGAGCCATGGAGAGAGGTAAGAGAACATGTTGTGCCTCACTGAAGGTACGGCTGTATCTATACGTTGACAGACCTCTACAATATTATTATCACTATTGTTGCTAGTACCTGGCAGACCCGCGCGCAGCGAGAAATTTTCAGGTGTAATAACTATATGTACAATTACTCTTTAAATTATCAAGGTGGCTGAGAGGTGCAGTTGATAGTTGGCCTGCCTGCATAATGGAAAATCCGAGTTCAATAACTGAGCGAGGCAATCTTTTTCCTAACAGTTTTAGCGTGGTTTCCGACAGAAAGACGAACACGGCTCTTATTACAGTAAAGAATATTGCTAGTATTGTGTAGGCACGCGTGTATTTGAAATCGTATGATTGCAGCCAGGATCATTTTGAGTCAAATTTGATATGGCAATTTAAATTTTTCATCGTAAGGATACGTCTGCAGATGATCTTGCCATATATCATCCATACTAATGAAGCAAACCTTAACTAAAGCCTGGTTCCCATATACGCGACAAGCACTGGCGACAGCACCGCAGGCTATCAGCGGTGAAATGTGTCGGTAGTTGCCGGCAGTCAACGCAAGAGTTTGACGCTGTTCAACTTTTGTGAAGAGTCGCGGACAAAACCTCCCCAAAATGAAATGTACACGTGAAGGTCAGCACTTTCGAGACGGCATGGCTAGCGGCCATTTTATGCGATCACCAGCGTTACAGCTTTATGTGACCATTAGCCGCCGAGACTAGCGCTGCAAGTTTTTTTTGCGCGAGATTACCGCCGAGGTCTTGCATTCGATATGGGTACCAGGCTTAAATGCATCCACAACATAATAAACTGCATCTATAACTTTCTCGCAAAGCTGCAGAGATTAGGCGTAGATAACAAAAATCATCAACGGTAAGTATATCTACAGCAAGCTTTTTATTCATTTTCATCCCCGAGCCCTCTACGACTGACGAGGGCAATCTCCCACCCCTTGTTTTAAATTAAATAGAAATTGCTCGAAACATAATGAAAAACAGACATATTTGAAATACAGTCAAACATGGATAACTCGGCCACGGATAGCTCGAAAACATGGTTAATTCGAACGGTTTCTTTGGTCCGTTCCCACGTAATGATAAATTGCTTTAGATAACTCGAACTCAACACTGTTAATTCGAACTGTTTTTTGCCCAACGGCTACCGAAACGGTTGTTATCGCTTTAGAAAATCACTTTATTCAAAGCCATAGAGGTAAACCTCATCTTTTCGTAATTCATAAGCGTTGTTATTACCACCATCGGCAAAATAATTTTGTCAACGACTTTTCTAAAGGTTTGGTCAAATTTGATTTATACTGCTATACGATTAATAGCATGGGCTTGCCGGGTCACGTGCGCAAGGATTTTCGCCACGCACATACAAAACAAAAACAGCATGTTGTTTTGTATGTGCGTGGCGAAAATCCTTGAGTGCGTGACCCGGCTAGCCCGTGACGAATAGTTTTCCGACGTTGATTCCGTGTTGAATCAACGTCGGAGTGTTGAATGTTTAAAACGTCTTAAAATTGTTTTTATTAAACGTATACGTTGTCATAGCTAAAAAACTATTCATCGTTTGACCTAAACACAGAATACGTGTGTACATTCAATAACTATCCATTCAAAAAGCGTGAGTGATATACAATGTACCGTTAAACCTCGTAAAACTTTTAATTGAACTGCCTCGGAGTGTTGCTCTTAACGAATCCCAGGTAAAGTAAGGGATTTTTCTTTGGTAACTTTTTCTTGAAGTTGCATAAACTTCAAGAAAACTCGGCAAAATTGATCGTGGGTAAAACGCTCAAAAGAAAAAGATGTTTTTTCTTTTGAGCATTTCAACAACGATCAAGTTTTGCCAATGTCAATCTAAAAAAACGTCCTGGCAATAACATCACCTCAAACAACAAACCAATCTCAAGTGATAGAAAAATCTCTATACTTTTTGATAAAAACGTTTTAAACTTTACATTAGAAGCATTTAATTCGAAACAAGCCATTTGTGCTTTTGATTTATATTATAGTTTGCATATGTACATGTATCTACTAATAAATAAGTAAATACATGGACTTGTGACAGTGCTCTGATAACTTGAATGCTCTGATAATTCGAACACTTTTGCTCGGTCCCTTGAAGTTCGAGTTATCCATGTTTGACTGTATATGAAAAAAATATGTCATTGGAAGGTCATTCTAAGAACAGTTACGCTTCACACAGCAGCAGCAATTGTTGGTACTGCAGAATGCTTCATGATAGGGTGTGACTAGTTATATAAAAAATCAAATGTCAGATTATTTGCAACAACAAATACACTTTCTTTGTCTTCATGATTGATTTCTGCACTCCCGCATATAACAGTACATAGTATGGAGTGTATACCGTACTTTTCGGAATATTAGCCGCTACTTTTTTCTGATGATTTGAGCCATGTGGCTTATATAAGGGTGCGGCTATTCTGTGGCTTTTTTTTTCACCGCTAGGGCGCATTAACTAGAATCTCCGGTTAGTGCGCCTCTCGCGGTGAACACTAAACGAAACTATGCCTAACGGTACTGTTCCGTTAAACACTAGGTTAAAAAGTGTCGGCTAATACGAAACGTCGTTTAAACAGCAGAGTTGCTGCCGCGTTAAAAAGCACCGTCCTGAGTTCTGCGGCCTAAACAAAGGTGCGGCTCATGCATTGCTTTATTATTATTTTTTGGAAAATAAAGCAGATGTGGTTTATATAGGGGTGCGGTTTATAGTCCGAAAAGTACGGTAGTATGGAGTATGAAGTATATGGAGTATTTGGAGTCTATAGTATAATATATAGTATGAACACTTACAGTAATATCTGAGATGTTGTTAGTAATGTGCAAAGACCGCTACTAACTAAAAACTATTTAACACAACTTTATATAAATTCTTTTTGGCGTAACTGAAGCCGTTGAAAACCATTTTCCTAAGATTGGTAATAAAAATCAAAAACTGTTGAACTTTCCATTTATCATTCAAATACTCAACAACTGGTGCTACAAACTTCAGTTGTGCAAATACCTTTACATCAGTTCTATGTAAAAACAACATTGAAGTTGCTCGCTCCTATTTTTATAATCCGGAACAGATATGATTAAAGTTTACCGCACAAAAAACACAACTGACTCTTCAAAGCTGATAGGATCACTATTAGCTACTCTATAAAATATAGATCATAGATTCTGGCATATAAGTTAACCCCAAGAGAACAGCCCAAAATGGCGAATTTTATAAAAACTTGCATATAAGCCAACCCTATAAAAGCCAACCCTATAGGCCACACTCCCTTATCATTGCAAAAGGTTGCAGAAAAAAATTACAAATAATTGCATACCACGGCCAGCGAAATGTGGCGCAGCACAGTGTGTACTTATGGCCAAGAGCCTCTTGGTGAGGCTTTAGTAGGTTTTTTATAAAACGTTTCTGAATATTGAGTAGTTGATTAACTAACCTATCATATCTGTACTTAAAGAAAAGGAACCAATCATCTGCAGGCGTTGAGCCAATAAAAAATATGTTTACAGCCCACGCTGAGCTTAGTTCAGCTTTGCAAAAACTTAATTTTGTTATCGTGAATTCTTCGTGATGACCAGCCGTGGCGGACGCATTACAGCTAGAGAGGTTTCACCAACTAGAGATCAATGAACTTGTAACGATTGAGAAATAATACTAGTGATGGTGATTATTTATTTTTAACAGTAATAATAATGAAGTAAGCTATAGTAATAGTGATAACAGGTCTGATGGTCAGCTGTTTACGTTAGTAGCGAAATAAGTAAATAGCAGACTACCAGCCGCATGCTTAGCATGGTTCAAGTCGCAGTTGTTGGAATTAAGTTAGAATATTGTCATTTCACTTGAGTGTGACTAGAGTTATGCGCGCATTAATTGACCCCTGAGATTAGTAACTTTTTCCAAACTTTAAACATTCTAAACTCGGCTTATATGCAAGAATCTAGAACACCAAAGTTCAGAGGGTGTTCACTTCTCTTATTTGATTGAAGGGTTCTAAGTAGTACTTGTCAAGGTGATAAGGTTAAACTGGCTTCTAGCTAATTTATTGCTGTATGGCTGCTTACCAGAGAATATCTGTATGGTAAGCTCAGGATTGAGGCGAGACAACTCCTCAGAGAGATAAAGCTGGGTCTTGCAGTGGGCCGTGATGAGCACATCCTCTAAAGATCGAGTTGACTCCTACAGTTATGAATGAAAATCAAAGCATTTAATCAAACCATCTTTCTGGTTTAGATTTTGCCATGTCACAAGCATGCGACAAAAATCTTTTTTTCAAGTCTCTACTATAATAAGAGCTGAGTATGTCTGTTTGTCCAAAGCCATGGTAAGAGCATTAGGAAAAAGATCTCACTATACAGAAATTGAACCTAGCCATTTGGGTTCCAAGCCAACCACGCTAACATCTGGGCCATTTGACCACCTTGCTGCACAGTAAAATAATTGTTCATATATCTATTGCACATGATGATATCTCACAGCACACGACACTACCAAACTTCTAGTCTATATATAAATCTCAATGTTTGTTTGTCTATCTGTCGTCTGTCTGTCGTCTGTCTGACATTCGTATGTCCAGTCATAGCGATAAAGTTATAGGAACAAAAATCTACTTCGCTTAGGAATTGAACTCACAATCTACAGTTCTGCTACGCTGTTCTTGCCATATTATGGAATAATTGTGAACATACTTATTACAAAAGTTAAAATATGCACGTTCAAAGTGCTCACAAAAATACTATTGGTTACTGCTAGCACGCTTGAAGATCATGATGCGTGAGAGATCATGGAGTGGAATGGAACGATTACAAGCTGGCTTTTCGGCTTTTATTATAGGAAAGATTTAGACTATCTCGATCGAGTTACTAGCTTGAGTTACTCAAATTCTTTGGGTAAAGAAGCTTAGCTAATTGCAACTACATTACCTGCCACTGTTTATAAGCTGCTTTTATACATTAAAGAAATAAACTGAAGTATAATGTAATAAGATAAATATTAAATAGCAATATAGAATTTGTATAACTTCTTAACGTTAAGCAAGCTGGATCACTTGCCTGATATTAATTTTGATTAATCAATTCTAACGGATGACAGTTTTTATTTATGATAATGCATTCATATACTCATAGACATCACAGACACAAAACTCACAGACACATCCGGTTGACCAAATTGGTATACATGTAACATCTCTACTTTGAAGCTATCGTAGTAAAAAAACTGTTGATTTCTCTGTAAACTTCAATTCGTATCACAAAAGCATTATACTTTGCAGATTTCTATTCCTATTAAAAATATTTACGAATTTCAGACTCATTTTTTGTAACTGAAATTTTAAAGCAGTAGTATTGCACTTTAGCCTTGGAAAAATTATGGTAAAGGTAGCCACAAACAAAAAAGGCTAAATCATATGTGGGAAAAAATAACAAACATGCTCCACATGCATTTTGGTGTGAAATCTAAATCCATATTTTAAAATGGAACTTTAAAAAATCATTGTCAATTCCCAGATGACAATTAATTAACACTGAGATATACTTCTTTGTGGACCACCCAAAATGTCCTCATGGACTGCTATTTGAAAACCACAGAAATAGAGCCAAGGGGAATAAACCTAACATGTGTGCGGTATCTCTGGAATAAATGAGGCGAACCTGAGGAGTGTGCGACAACAGAAGATCATCAATCATAAGAAATCTGTTGCATAGAGTTAAGAGGAGTTGTGTCGCCATCTCACGGATGTACACCCGAGGGCAGCCACAATGAAGCAGTGCAAGATTCAACATAGCCACCGAGTCGCATGGATATTCTCTATAAATCAATACAACAAAAATACAACCAATTCCATATACAGAAAATATTTTAACTTTCTTATCATAACGCAAACTGGAAATAGCTTACCTGCTGGTGAATACTTTTACAAGGGTTGTAAAGCAGCTATCAGCCACCTGTACAGTACCTTTATAGCATCTGTCTATAGTCCAGTCTAGTAGATACTGCGTGTCAGCATTGTACCTGCAGGTAGATGCAAGGATGCTTAGAAAATATTATAGACAACTAACGACTATACTTGTATCATGAGGTTATAAAACGAATGTTCGCTGATCATCAGATTTAAATATGAAATGACTATGTAGAATGTTAGCTTACTGGTCATACTGATGATACAAACACACACCCTGCTCAAACAAGAAATGCCTTAATAGATCCTAGGAAAGTAAAATAAAAGACGCGTGCAAACACATATCATAGCAAAATCAAACCTTATAGGCTAAGGAGTAATTGAAAAAGATCTCACATTTTACATTACCCTTAAAAGTTAACGAAAAAATGGTGCAAGGCATGACTAACTCATCACTTACAAGCCAACACATTGAACAGACAACTCCACTCTTTTGCTCAAACAAAAACAAGTGATCAAAAGATAACATCATAGGATTAAAATTTTCTTTGTTTGTTTTCATAAAGACATAAAATGATTCATTTGACTATTGAAAGAAGGAGGAGGAAACTCCAACTTATCTACCGACTAAAGCTCGTAATTTAATTTAGTACTAGTAATTATTCCCAAGTCAAAGAGAGGACAACTCACCTAAGAAGACTCTGACATGTCTCCTGGCCTATGGTGTTAACTTGAGCGTCACAACATGAGAGAAGCCTGTCAAGCCAGGGATAAATATAGCCGTCTGCCTGAGAAATGCCTGCCAATTATCACCACAGTGACTTTAGAGCACTGTCGTAATTGTCTGCCCTTGCACACATATAAAACTTAATGACGCAGGAAGCTTGAAGTAATGACTATTACCTGTCGGATCAAAGATCTTGCCACAGCCGAGGATGGCACACATGGCCTCCACAGCAACCAGCTCCAGATCTGTGAACGATTCCGTTCGGTATGTCCTACGAAGTTCATTTTACGTGGTTTACATTTTAGCAATCTAGCAAGCTCAATCGATCACCAAAAGGTGTCATAAAATGCCAATGGAATAGTTCACTCAACCAATACATGACTCTTCCTACATCCCAAAGCCTAAGAACAAATATTTAGATAGAGCTTCTCAAAGAACAAATTTAAATACCACAAGGTTGAGAGGCTCTATACCTTCAACATATTTATGACATCACAGATTGATCAGATTGGTATACGTGTAACAGTTACAAGTACACTGAGACTTAGACTTGCATAGACATAGACTTGCAAACTTCATAGTTAAACAATAGTTGTACAATAATAGGTAATATACTTATCATAGAGAGATCACTTAATAGTTATATGATACTCATAGAGAGATCACTTAATAGCTATATAACATTCATAGAGAGATCACTCAATAGCTGTATAATATTCATAGAAAGATCACTTGATAGTTAGATGATACTCATAGAGAGATCACTTAATAGCTATATAACATTCATAGAGTTAAAACCTGCTAGAACTGTAACACACATAGGCATACCAATTGACAGACATAGTTGCAGGATTCATATGTCCAAGAGATCGACTCCATGATGACAACAGGTTAAACAACGTGTATTTCAGTTCCGTGTTGAACAATTTATCCTTGTGTTCAGCTGTGAAAGCAAAATTAGATGCATTATGGGAAACATGAAAAGAGATGAAACAAGAAAAACAGTAAACGAAATGAATCATGGCTAGTCACAAACTTTGGCTTATTCTTTTAACGTCTGATAAAATCATGAAATAATTAGGTATTATCTCTTTATCAACAAAAGTCAGTAAATAATAGAAATAAATACAAATGTTTCATTATTACACTTATAGAGACTCCACTAGTTCCCTTTATTATATTAGTAATAATATATAACTCCAAAAATGTTTATAAAAAATAAATGAAGTAAAAAATAAAATAAAGTTCATAAGTGAGGGATTGTCTCCCCTTAAATACCATAACTCCGATAACAACTGCTTACTAACAAAAGAAGGAGAAGCTATGAAAGTTAACCTTTAAAACAGACTATAAAAAGACAGTGACTCATCGCATGCTGTTACTGTGTCACAAAAAATAATGAATTCAACTTTATTATAAAATACCTGATACTGAGCAGCAAAATAAACAAGCCAAGCATTATTCACATCACACTTCAAGTTGAAGTACAAAAACCATCAACAGCATCATTGATAAATATTTCCTGTTACACTATCTCCTTGGAAAGTTACACTGACTACAAAGGTACAGTCATACTTCGACTTACGAGCTTAATGCGTTCCGAGACTGAGCTCGTATGTCAATTTACTCGCATGTTGGTGCAATTTATTTATATATAGAACAATTAAATATATATTGATTGGTTTCCATATTCTAAAAAATGCAAATAAAACACTCAAAACAAGATAATGCAACAGAAAGAAAATGTTGGTTATTGTCCTAACTTACCACATACTTTCAAAAAGCAACAAATAAAAAGTAATGCAAGGAAATGTGATAAACTAAAATGTAAAATTAAATACATACAATAGCAGCTAACGCTAGCATTTGCCAGAGAGGGAGATATAAGTTATCCTTCATTACAACAGTTGACTTTGATAAATTTGAATTTTGTCAAAGTCTTAAAAGACAAACTTAGAAGCAAATCTAAAAGCAAACTTTCATTTTTAACTTAACGTGATTAAAATTTCTTCGGCGTTCATCGTTTGAAGTTTCTCGCTGGTTAGCTAATTTTTCCTTTGTTTCGCTTTCACGACCAGCCGGCCGTTTTAAGATGAACCTATCTAAGGACGTTTGCCTTTGTCGCCCTTTCAACACGTTGCGATTAGGACGAACACAGGTGTCGTCACAAAGGTTTAATGCACGACCACTAGCCAACTTGTCCAAATGTCTATTTTTATAGTTTTGATAGATAGCACCGGCCTTTTCAAATAGCGTCGTTTCAGTTACGCTGTCACCGGCCAATTGTTTATCTTTTATCCAATGGCTGAGCGATCTCTCCATCAGCGGTCGTGAAGATCGCTGCGCCGTTTAGAAACTATGGTTAGTCTTTTTGCGAACTAAATGCCCTCACTATATTCATTCTGTTTGATAATTGTGGATGTATTTCTGTCATATTGCTGAGCTAGCTCAATCACGCATACACATTTTTGCATATTTTTCAATAATTTTCCGTTTAATATCAATTGTTATCATTTGCTTTTTCTTTGCATTATTTTTCATTTTACTGGCAAACTTTCGGTCTACACACAATACTTTTAATTCACATAATTCTGCGCTTAAAAGCGCGCACAAAAACACGGTACAAAAGTATGACATGAGCAGTTAAAAAATACAGATTGATGCTGTTGTCATAAAACACCTCCGGCATACTTGGCAACTGACTCACGTGCTCGTATCCCAAACATGGCTCGTATGTTAGTGCTAAAACTTGCTTAAAAGCTGGCTCGTATCTCCAGTTTCTCGTACATTGGGGCACTCGTAAGTTGAAGTATTATTGTATTACAGGGCCCGTACATACCTGGAAAATGTTTAATGAGAAGAGTTATGAAGCTACTATAGTGCAGCCTGATATCCTGCAGAACTTGTATGTCACGTTCTCCTTCACCTTCCAACAACAGCCGCATACCATCTATGTACTCGGTATAAGCGGGCATGAGACAGCCTCTCTTCAAGTCTATCACATTTGCACATCTGTAAGAAACAATGCATACGGAGTACGGACTAACAGATAGTCCAAGTTTGTGGAAAGGTGTGGGACATCAAGCGACCACCCAACATTTCTAATAGAGTTCGTTGTTTAAAGAACATATTTGAAAGACCCGTTTCATAAAATTACTGCCTGGCTGATTTAACCACGTGACCATCAGTGCAGGGTTAGTCCAGACATCAGTCTTCACCATATCTTGCTATAAAATCCTCCCTTCTCCCTTCCTTTCGCTTTCCTTATGGCAGCCCAAACTCATAACACATAATTCTAGCTTTCACAAATACCAAGTCTAAATAATATTTCGTAAACCAGTTGGTTACTGTGTTTAAAAATATATATAATATTGAATATACTACAAACTACTTAACTCCAACTATTTGATAACTAATCTCACCGCATACACAAGAGATGAGCTAAAAGAAGGCTGTGAATAGAAGAGCAATAGGAGGAATATCACCTGTGTGCAAAAATCTTGTTGCTGGCCAGCAAGTGAAATAGTTTTGCCACATAAAGTCTAAGAGAGTCTTTCTTTTTTCGTCTCCTCACACTTTCCTGTTTCCTGTCGATCACATCTTTGATAGTCTGCATGAGCTCATCACAGAGTTCACTGCAAAGTGCCACTCAAACATGAAGGCACTAACAGCCAAAGACAAGTGTCCCTGACATGCCAGGACAGAAAGACATTCATAGCAAGTGTCAATCAAACAAATATGTCGTTGAAAGAAAAGTTTGTTTCAACTCTACGAAAATCAAATTAACTTATACTTAAGTTTAACAACAAGGTTGAGTCACTATCAGTAAACACTGTTAGTCATGTCAAGCCAAAAGTTATCAACAACTCTGTCACGGATAGCAAAAACAATCATTTGCCTAAAGCTTCTAGGACCAAGGCAGATCAACTGTCAATCCCATACTACTCACCATCGTATATACAAGAATTTGATGTCCAAAGAAAAAGATTTAACAGCTACTCAAGTTATTTGTGGTGTTTGTTTGTTTGTTTTATTTCATCAAAAATTATGAAAACAAAAAAAAAGAAAAAGAAAAGAAATAATGATGAGGCCCAAACTGCGCAGTAGCATTGCTAGTCAAGGCGCTGGGCCACAAGTTAACAGCAAGCAGCCAGAAACTATTTAGTCACCGCTCAACGGGTACAGCTTGAGGGCACGTCTAAAAGTGGGCATACTCACAACCGTGTTAGAGACTCACAACCTACTCACAACTGTGTTAGAGACATAACTTTGCAAAACTGTCCTTTGAACAACTGTATATTTCAATATTTTACTGATATAAAAATATTGCAAAAAAATATGAAATAATTCACTGAAGCGCTACTCGCTAATGATTAAGATTAGCTCTCGAATCATTGTAACGATGATCCAAGATTTCCTCCTTGCAATACTTGCACGACACTCACTATAAATCTCATTGTCAAACTAAACACAAAATAGTAAAATCTTCAATAAATTTAAGAGCCAGAAATGGTTAATTGATAGCATCATTCCTCATAAAATAGACCAAAAAGGTGATTTTTTTTGTCTTTAGAAAGAATGACATTTGAAAAACAACACATTCAGGAATCAAATAAACAATCGCATACCAAAAGGCTAAGTAAGAGAAGCTATAAGACCAAAGAAGCTATAAAGCTATATTGTTTTGCTCTCTATATCTTTAAAGAGCAATTATAGTCTACACATATGCTGTGAATAGCACAAGGATGTCATAGTTAAAATATATCGCACTGCCTGTGCTACCTGGTGTTGCCCGAGTAGTAACAAAGTATTTGGACAGAAAACTGATTTGGATTTAACATATAACAACATTTGCCATTCTAACTTTCAAACTTTATATCATGAAGAACAAGTTTTGTGCAGGACAACTAAACTAAAAATAAATAAAACAACTGTAAAGGTTTTCAAACAACTGTAAGTTTAAAATTTCATAACTTGAAAGAAGTGCTTCGTTAAAATAAATTAGAAGGGAAAATAAAAATGTAATGGTATTTAAATATAAATGTGAAATCATTAGCAACTAATAGCTTAATATAGTTTATTTCGCTACGATTACCAGAAAAATTATTTGGTATACAATTATATGATTTCAGTTCGTTTCAGTGTTGGCATGCGAAAATATCGTAGACTATCGACAAACATAGAGTGGTATAGAAACCAATAGTCATTATCTAATGCAATTACCTCCTCGTAAAAATCATTAAAAAACAGTAGCTAAATAATATGTTAGCCTTAGTAACTATGGGTACCTACAATGACTTTAGTGAATTTTGTGGTTATGATCACCAAGATAATATAACATTACAATGTACTATGTGGAGAGTTCTTAACTTCGAGACACACGTGTAACATAAACACTGAATCTAACTTGAATGAATTTAGTTTACTAAACACATACTTGAAAGATGTTTAGCATGTATTTTAGTAAACTCCAAACTGTTGATAAAAATTTCACAAATTGTTTTTATTATAACGGACACCGGATATTGGATAACTTGCCATGGTGAGTTCAGCGACGTATATCTTTTAATATATATGGCGATGGATAATAGATATGAATCTTTTAATAGATACGGAGACAATATAATTGTCCACGCGAGAAGAATTGGCCTTGACCCCAGTTATAGTAATCGAACTTTACGAAAAATATTTCTTAAAAGGGGCAGCGTAACGCGTAGCCGCATCGGTAAAATAATCAACGCGCGCTATAGCTGGAATGACACCAACACTGAGAAAGATATATATAGATGACTAGCTGTGCTTCCAGGTGTTGCCCGGGTATTAAAAATCAGCTTATAAACAATGAGAAGCAATGAGAGTTTCTTTCCACTTGCTATTAGCCTGAAACAATGCCAATGAAAATTTTTAGTAAGCTTACTAATGAGAGCTATTCGTCTCACGTCACGCAATCACCCTGTGTAGTACGCAAAGTCGTTGGGTTTTGCTCTCATATAGCGACATATGTCAGGTAGCAAACAAATCAGTCTCTGTGGCCTAATGGGTACGACGTCGGACTGGCAGACAGATCCATGGACTTTGAGATATGTATAGATTGGTCCCAATGTGCTGAAAATGTAATTTGTCTATTTGTTGAAAAAAATTGTTTTAATTCTGTTTCGTCATATTTTCAAGTTTCTGATGACCAAAAAAAACATTCCGCAGAGCACTCAGCATTTAAGATTGCTCTAAAATGCTACAACGTGAAACTTCAAACTAGCATAGAATGATATTCATAGTCTAGCCTAAGTTCTACAAAACTCACTGAAGGGCTTCGGGTGAGCACCTCCCTAAAGCAGTAATGCACGAATCCCTGAGATCAAGAATCTCGCACTTGAGAAGTGGAATGAGCATTCTAAATAGGTCACGGCTTGTCTCTGAGATGCTGCCGGCTGCTGACCCTGGACGGACATCAGCAGACTGAGTGCTGTCCATTGATGAACTGCAACACGTTATATTAGGGATACAAATAAAACAGCTAATAGTTCTGTAGCCTATGACGTACGCAATGCCATAACATTGCTCATAAGGCTACCAGGATCCAGGCGGAGGAGAGTATATGAACTTGAGATAAAAATAAAATAAATATACAGCTCCAAAAACAAAATTGTGAATATTCTAATTTCAAAACCTTAAAAATGGTTACTGGTATTGCAAGCTACAACTAACAGGCGAATTAACATTTAGCAATTACTATGAATAAAACTTTAAGAAAATGACTATTCCTAGTTTTTACTATTTTACCACCTGCTAACAATAGCAGGTGCCGATGAGGTGTCGCCAACGGTAGGTGTCAACAGAGGCAGGTGGGAGCAACAACTTTGCTAGGGAGCGCATCACTCGATTAACTATCAATGACCAAATCTTACAACGCAAGAGAGGAGACGAGACTGTGCGACCTTTAACAGATACTGTATACTTATAACAGATATTGTAATATCAACAATTAACCAATTACTCGTATACCTGGTTTCAACCCAACTTTACCTCCAAAATAAATTATTAGTTGCACCTTTTTAGAGTCGTGCTCCCTCAAATTTATTTTATATCATCTCAAACAAGTCTCATTTACACTATGCTCAGTCAATTACTGCTGAGAACTACTTTTTCAACAACCAACAGTACCCTTTCTTTTTTCTATTATCACTTTGGTCCTGGGATGTATGACAGTGGAATTTCTAGTATAATATTACAAGTCATACAAAAATGTGCAATAATTTAATATAATCTAATGTAGGAAGTTGGAGAACAAAATGAGCTTTAGCGTTGTCTAGGTGAAAAGACTTTTGCCTCTTCTGCCTAAATGGTGCGAGATAGAGAGTTGTCCTACCTTACATCTTGGCTGGCGAGCAGCGCTGTACCCGAAGGTGCTAGGCAACATCCAAACACAATGTAGTTGTGCCAGAGATTTATGTATACATCCCGCTCATTAGTGATTTTCTTGCTGCCACGCAGAAGCCCAGAAGATCGTTGATCATTTGCAGCATTGCTGAACAAAGATGAAATAGATATAGACTACTGTATATACTGGCATATCCGCTGAACAAAGATGAAAGTGATATAGACTACTGTATATACTGGCATATTAGCTGAACAAAGATGATGGTGATATAGACTACTGTATATACTGGCATATTGGCTGAACAAAGATGAAAGAGATATAGACTACTGTATATACTGGCATATTAGCTGAACAAAGATGATGGTGATATAGACTACTGTATATACTGGCATATTGGCTGAACAAAGATGAAAGAGATATAGACTACTGTATATACTGGCATAATGGCTGAAAAAAGATGAAAGAGATATAGACTACTGTATATACTGGCATTTTAGCTGAACAAAGATGAAAGAGATATAGACTACTGTATATACTGGCATATTGGCGGAACAAAGATAAAAGTGATATAGACTACTGTATATACTGGCATATTAGCTGAACAAAGATGAAAGAGATATAGACTACTGTATATACTGGCATATTAGCTGAACAAAGATGAAAGTGATGTAGACTACTGTATATATTGGTATATTAGCTGAACAAAGATGAAAGTGATATAGACTACTGTATATACTAGCATATTAGCTGAACAGAGATGAAGGTGATATAGAGTACTGTTTATACTAGCATATTAGCTGAACAGAGATGAAGGTGATATAGAGTACTGTATATACTAGCATATTAGCTGAACAAAGATGAAGGTGATATAGAGTACTGTATATACTAGCATATTAGCTGAACAGAGATGAAGGTGATATAGAGTACTGTATATACTGGTATATTAGCTGGATTCAAACTTAAAATAAGTTATTTATCAAACTAGGATGTCCACTGATACGAATATAGATCTAATCTAATACAAACAGAATGCTATGCCTCCACTTATCATATCGCATGATATCACCAATAATACCACTCAGCCATAAAACCTGAGATTGCATTAAATAAAGGTGATTTGGACAAGCTAGAACTTCATTTAACACGGCCTTAACTGTCTCTTAAATAATGGCTGACATAATCTGCTTGCAATGAATCACACTCTGCCTGGACTGCCATTGAGCCATTTCAACTGTCTCTGATAAATCAGTCATTCGCATGACTGCTGTTGTGTTCAGCTTCTCTGTGTTAGAACAATTTAGATAAACTTAGCCTTGCTTTGACAATGAACCTTTAATAGAGCATATCACTGCTCTGTTGTTATTAGCCCAAGAAACATGTCATGGCATGGGTGCGGTGTTTTTTGCGCCACCATTGTGGCACTGATGCTTCGACGCCAATGTTTCGGCTCTATTTTTAATAGCGCTAACTCTTTTGGCATCATACCGCTTAACGCAGAAACAAAAGAATCATTTTAGAACAGTAAAATGAAAAGTAAATAATACATTTATTATAAATGCACTAATTCACTATAGCACAATGTTTAAAATCCGAATGTCAATGAATTTCTGCAGTTATGTTCTAAGTCTAGCAAATAATCCAAAGTCTCTCCTTCTGCGAACTGCCTAGCAATATTTAAAATATGTTGGTGACACAATTATGACAAAATTGTGGTTAATCGCTTTTGCTCAACATGGTTTTTTCCATATTTGCCGATGGGCAAAAAAATCAGCAAACAAATTTTAAACTAACGAATTTTAAAAGTGACTTTGGCAAGTCAGTAATTAGGTCGGCCAGTAATAATTTTATGTGGTGCCAAAGGGTCGGGTGCCAAAATGCGTTTGAGAGAATAATTTGAAGCTAAATTGATGGCACTTCACCGATATAATCAGTCAGGGTATTTGGATGTTTCACTTTACATACTTTTCCAGAAAAGACGAACTTTGGGCACGCATTTTAAAGACGAACTTACACAAAATCTTAGTACATTTTTACAGAAAGTATCAGTATTGCTCTATCAGTTGTGATCCTTTTTGATGTTTGAGTTGATTTGACTGCCAGGATGTTTCAAGATTAAAATCGATAAAACTTGATCGATTTTAAAACACTCAGAAAAAAGTATGAGCCAAAATGACGTCACCAGTTGCGCAGCTGCCTGTCTCTCTCATTATTGATATTTGCTATTGTGTTCAAGTTGCAGCGTCATGCGTCTCTATTTATCTTTGCCAAAGTGCAACTATAGACATCATAATCACACTTTCATTTGAATCTGAGCATTTTGATCAAGTTTAGTCGATTTTAATCTTGCAACATCCTGGTAGTCAGATCACCTCAAACATCAAAAACAATCACAAATGATAGAAAAATACTGACACTTTATGATAAAATCTACTAATACTTTGTGTAAGTTCATCTTTAAGGGACAACTTATGCAATTATTGATGTATATGCAATTATATTATATTAATTATACAATATATATAATACCGATGTATATACAATTATATCGCATACGTGTTACTGGAATGTAAAAAAATATTAGATGTCTAACCAGCCAACAGTCAGTCAGTATGACAACATCTAGACAGTTAACACCACAATAGAAAAGAAACAGTAAACAACTAACTTGGGGTCAATAAGTGGGAAGAGCGCAGAGAGTCTGGAGAACACAATTGGCCAGGCATTGCTAGCCGCTATGGGAAACCTCGCCTTCACGAAGTCATAGCTCAGTATTCCTGTAAAAAGGAAATAACATATAAGAAAATAGCATACGAGTCTAGTTGACACATGAAGATGTCAGTAAGTGACATGACACCTGAATCTAGAGGACACATGAAAGTGTCGTCAGTAAGTGACATGACCTCTGAATCTAATTGACACGTGGAGATGTCAGTAAGCGGGATGATACCTGAATCTAGTTGACACATTGAGATGTCAGTAAGTGATATGACACCGGATTCCACTTGACACATAGAAGTGTCAGTAAGTGACATGACCTCTGAATCTAGTTGACACATGGAGAAAGTGTGAGTAGATGATATTACACCTGAATCGAGTTGACACAAGGAGGTGTCCGTAAGTGATATGACACCTGAATCTAGTTGACACAAAGTGTCAGTAATTGATATAGCACCTGAATGTAGTTGACGCATGGAGAAAGTGTGAGTAAATGGTATTACACCTGAATCTAGTTGACACAAGGAGGTGTCAGTAAGTGACATGACGGTTGAATCTAGTAGATACATGGAGCTGCCAGGAAGTGACATAAAATATGAGTGTAATTGACACAGAGAAATGTGCTAAAGTGACATGATATATATTCTAGAGGGCATATGGAGAGTGAAAGAAACCGATTACGAGCGCAAATTTAAAAAGGTTTCATTAGTAGTTGTGGTGTAAACAAGAACGAGTATGACATGCCTATATAAAAGTAATTTTCAATATATGGCACTTCAATAATAGAAGTGAGATCTAAAAAACATAAAATGTAAACAGTTACATAACATTAAGACTTCAAACTGCATATCAAATAATCATATAGAATTGAACACCTACCTGCAAGCACCTCTACCCAAGCATCAAATGGCACGAGGCTGGATTGATGACTGATTCTACTTAGTGACTCATCACCAATACCGGAGAACCAAACTTTAGACGTCTGATCTACCAGCCATTGTAAGTCGATCGTACCACCGGCAGCAAAGAGAACTTGAGCCTGTTATTGACCAAAAACCATTAAGAGAATCTCATCAAATGAGACAATTTTAAACAATACTAGGTGTAAAACAGTATTAATATTTCCAGTTATCGATAAAAGTGCACAATAAAACAATAAGTTCAAATCTGATTTTAGCTCTTATTTGATACCAATGTAATTGAAGCGTGGATAATTAATATAGGGTTCTGGCAGATTTTTAGTTCAAGTTTTGATGTTAGCTCATTTGCTTCAACCAAATAATAAATCGCACTTTAATATAAAAGTCTTAGTTTACATACGATTGTTATTCGTATCAAACATCGAAGTATTTCCTTTAAGAAAGCCATCAATAGCCTTAATATTATTATTATTACTAGGACTCTCAGAGATTGTCAGGTGTAAAACACAATTAAGCACAGAGAATAAGTATATATATATAATAATTCTAATACCCTAGAAGACAAATGAATGGTGCCGTAATTAATGTGTTAGACTTCCAAGGTGAAAGACACAAGTTCTACGCCTGGTTCGTGCAATCCTTTTTCTCAACCTCCCACCACGGCTTCAGATGAAGATGGACGGACTCAACTCTTGGCATAGTAATAATGACAAGCTGATTGCCTGGCAGTACACAGGCAATATAATAATTACCCAATAAATTTGAGTAACTTACCTAGTAAACTAGTAACTAGTAACTAAGCTAAAGCCATGCATGAAGCCAGCTTAATAATCGTTACATAATGATCATGCGTGTAAGTATTTTCCCAAGCAGTGTGAGTATTTTAATCAATGTAAGGAATACGCTCAATTAGACACATAGTCTGGTGGGTTACAACAGCAGTCCCCAACCTTTTTCTAACTGCGGACCGATGATCAGCGCTTGACAATTTTACTGTGAACCGGAGGCTGAAATAATAATGCCCCATTATTTCAACCCAACTCCCCTCCCCCGTTGAAATATTAACAAAAAATAAAATAATTATTGCTTACTCAGTTTGCTAAATGGGTTAACTTTTGGCGCGCAAGTGAGGAGAACAAGGCGACTTCAAAATAAAAAACTGCTCGACGTAGACCGGGACTATAATAGGAAGACTAACTACTCTATCTACAGTTGTTAGGATGAGAAGAAAATATTAAGTATGAATGCAAATAACAAAAGAGTGAGGAGAACGTGTAGTAGACATTTCTGATGAGTCAATCAAAAATTATCAGCCACAAGATAATAAACAACTACTGCTCACAATTAATTATCTTTTGTAATTTCCATTTATACTTAGAATTGTCTTCTCCTACAGTCTGTAGAGGAAATAGAAAGACCCCCTTTATTATCGTCCCTGACTTGGACAATAATTAAAACAGAAATAACTAATTAATTCTTGTGCAGCCTAGTACCTATTGATTCAGAGACCAGTACCAGTCCGTGACCTAAGGGTTGGGAACCACTGGTTTAGAGCGCCTGTTTGCAGACCTACAGATTCCGAGTTCGAAGCCAGTAAAAAGCGGATTTTTTTACCTAAAACTTTATCGATATAACTGGACAGACAAACGGACAGAATGACGACAGACTTTGAGGTTTTTATATATAGATTACTATCCATAATTATTATTGAATATTGTTAGCAAAATTATGTCTTTTAGCATTGTTCTTCCTGTTACACTATCATGAGACAAGCATAGACTCAGACCTTATCCTGGGAAGGGAGGCAGGGGAGGATTGACTCAAGTATCCTTGGTATAGCCTGATCTATCCATGTTATCACACAAGCTTCTTCCGGTAAAATCTCTTTCATCAGGTTATGTGACTAAAATGTTAATAGCCAACTGGTAAGCAAAGGTCAAAATGTTATCTGTTCTTGTCAGTTCTTGAAGTATCACAAAAACTACCTTATAAATTTCGAACTAAATTAGTAATTTATTTATAATAATATAAAAGCTATTATAAATATACAATCTGTCATGCTTTTGAATAAGTTAGAATAGCTCTTACTCAATCTGAATTCTCAAAACAACCGTAGCAATTGCTCTAATATCATATCATGCCAGTAGCCCACAAAGCTTACTAAATACTCTATCTTTGCAGTGTTAATTGTAATGTGTCATACAAATGGTGGACATGCAGCTAACTAATTAAGCAATGAGTTGTCACACATAAAAGGATTCCAAAAGTGAAAATCACTTTTGGTAAACGAACTGCCAAAGTGAAAAGAGATTTAAAATTGTTTGCTTGAATATAAACTATCCAAATATATTCATTAAAATAAATATTATAAATACATTATTAAATCATTTATAAATTATTTATAAATAATTTATTTATTATTTATAAATATTATAATAATATAAAAAATCTTTATAAATTAGTTACAAATATTTTATATTTATAAATTATTTATAAATAAATAATGTATAAATATATAATTATTTTTTTATAATAAATATATAATATATAAATTGTTTATAAACAAATAATTTATAAATGTTTTAAAATATTTTAATGAATTCAAAATAAATATTACAAATTCATTAAAATTCATGAAATCTATTCAATAAAAGCATTCCCACTATCTGTTCTATTTTCATAACATTTCCAGCACACATACAATGTGAATACAACAGTAGTTAGGAGATAGAGCCACTATAGTATTCATTAACTATATATTCTCCCATCAGACTTAAAGCCATATTATGTCAAATAAAATAGAATTGAGCATGAAAGAAGTTGTTTTTGCTGTAGTAGTTAGCTTTTCAACCATAGCTTCCGACATCATAAACTTAGGTTTGGTTGAAATCTGACTATCCTTCACATCCTCATAAGGCAGTCTAAACGCTACTATGGTATCTTCCACGAGCTCTGACAAGCACCGTGATATCAATTAAGCTACACTTGACAGGCACCAAGACAAACCAGGACAGCCCTAAATTACCTCCTTCAGCAAACTGACAGCATGTTTGCGTGTTCCAGGCCGGCAGCTACACAACATAACCAGTGCTAGGCCCTCGACTTGGTGTATAGCCTGCTTCTGAACGTGCATGCTTTCTGGTTTTCCTTTGGAAGGAGACACCTCTCCCTACCAATCACATGTAAAATGAAACTAACCCACAACTCAGACCAGAACGCAATAGTTTCAAAAACAACAGTATCTCAACATTCAAGGAGTTTACTCCAAGATTCACATAACATTTCGTAGAGGCAAACTTTCTCTTAACCCAAAGTACAAAGATTGAGTTTTATCCATTTACATGTGGAAATTGACACAAATGAAACAGGGAAGCTGAATCTCACATACTTGCTGACTCGGATGCCGGTATACTATTACTCATATCTTTAAGAGCAGCAAGCTACGCAGAGTATAGAAAAACCAAAATACGGACAGAATGAGAGAAGTCTCTTAAAACGTTGATAAAATATGTATTTATTTTATCAACTAAAGCTCCCATTTTATTGGCTGAAGTCGCATTATCGTTGATGAGACCAGAAGTGGCAGAATGTCAAAGGAATGTGGCAGAATACCAGAACGTCAAAAAGCTGAACTCAACGAGAAATGTGAACCATTTTTATTTTTAAAAGTTGAACAACTGAAAAGGTAAATTTTTAGATTTGTAATGATGAGAAAAAATGCAGTTGTTACGAAGTCATTAGACAAACTAAAGTTGTAAAACAGTGTGTTGCACGATGGAGACTCATGATAGAAACAGGTTACATGGCACAATAGTTCATCTGCTTAGACCAGTAGGACAATAAGAGCAACCAGCTTTGAATATTATTATTATAAACAATTATTTATTATATATTTGAACATTATTATTATAAACAGTTATTTATTATATATTTGAACATTATTATTATAAACAATTATTTATTACATATTTGAACATTATTATTGTAAACAACTATTTATTATATATTTGAACATCTTTATTATAAACAATTATTTATTACATATTTGAACATTATTATTATAAACAATTATTTATTATATATTTGAACATTATTATTATAAACAACTATTTATTACATATTTGAACATTATTATTATAAACAATTATTTATTATATATTTGAACATTATTATTATAAACAATTATTTATTATATATTTGAACATTATTATTATAAACAATTATTTATTATATATTTGAACATTATTATTATAAACAATTATTTATTATATATTTGAACATTATTATTATAAACAATTATTTATTATATATTTGAACATTATTATTATAAACAATTATTTATTATATATTTGGACATTATTATTATAAACAATTATTTATGATATATTTGAACATTATTATTATTATAAACAATTATTTATTATATATTTGAACATTATTATTATAAACAATTATTTATGATATATTTGAACATTATTATTATAAACAATTATTTATTATATATTTGAACATTATTATTATAAACAATTATTTATTAACTATTTGAACATTATTATTATAAACAATTATTTATTATGTATTTGAAAATTATTATTTTAAACAATTATTTATATATTTGAATGTTATTATTGTAAATGTAGTCGATCGCGGGTGGCAAGATTGTAAGTCTTTAAGGATTTGAGATCATTGTAAAACTACTGGATAATATTACATACAGTCCAACCTCAACAAGTTATGGTATTCTGATATTTAATTTGTTTTGTATGCCAAAACCGTCGAAGGTTGGAGCAAATATTATCATTAGAATACATTTTATTTAGTTCGATTCATTTCAAAACCAAAGAATCGATGGCAAATACTTCAATTAATTACGTATAGCATTAAAACAAATACATAATACGGAACCATGCCAAAACCCTAATTATATACAATGAATACATTAGTTAGGACAATAATCGTTAAAGTAATGTTTTTATTGTTACTTGAATTTAGAGACAGAAGCATAAAAGTGCAGACTGAACAGAAGTTTAGTCTCAGCAATGTTTAGGTGCGAGGAGTCTAGGTGCTATGTGATAGGAATTCTCAGCGTAACTCACTCTTACTCTAGATATAATACTCTACATATATAATTTAAATTAACTTAATTTTTTTATTTCCAATTTTGACCAGTTTTGTCACTTATATAAAACTGTAATATTTTCAAAAATTCTAGACATATGTTTCAATTATTTCATGTCGAGAGAAATATTAACTTAAATTTTACATCATATAATATCAAAAAACTTATATATAGAGATAATCATTAGCGATGGTTAAACTGTACAAGTTCATAACAAATCTTGACCTCCGACCTCTGTTTATAACAAACCTTGAGCTCTGATAAAATATTAGAATAGTACAGAGTTACAAGAGACATTGCCGTATTCTGAATGGCCATATGCCACAGGCAACTTCATCAGCGCCATAATAGCCTCCTACATACGAATACTAGAACTCAAAGGGCTGTCAGCGTGCAAGGCACCATCGGCAGCAACTATACCTTGGAGTTATTGGAGCTGTTAGAAGTGGTTTTCCAGTGAATCATGAGAGAATGGAGCATACGGAGAGCACTGTCCACAAGCACAGGGTGCATATCAGGAATATCATGCTGTATAAAACTCACAAATGAGCTGAGTATTACATCACGGGTTTCCCAAAAGTTATTTAGCATGTTTTCCAAAGCTTTGTACGCTAACCTGTAAAAATCAGATGAATATACATGCCGACTCTTAGACACTAATACATACAGCTGACAGCGGAGAAGGCCATTCCTTTTTGAGATACATTAGAATGTTTCAGAGCTTTAAATAAACATGTCTCCAACAATCAGACATGCATAACTAAAAAGTAGATTTTCAGGGAGATCAGGCGTCTTCTTTTTTAAATAACTTCAAAGCAGGTACTGCCAAAGTTTGCGGTGCAGCCTACACATGGTGATGACTTATACACAAAGATTTAGGGTAGTGATTTCTCGTCGTAGCTATTAATTGCTGCTTTCTCAGCAAATCTCAGAGATTTGAGTTCGTCTCTAACGTCATACCATTTATATTGGCTTTTAAGAAGCAATCTTACCCTTCCTCAAACCACAAAGAATAGCAACAGTGTGAATGCCCACTTACTCCCGCAACCTGACATGACTAGCTTAATTCACCGTAGGTAAGGGAAATACATACTTTTTCAGCTCCTCATCGATATGGACGGTATATCTCAGCAGCATCTCTACTAGCTCTGACACGGAGAGGTCATTGGACGGCATTAGTCTAGGAATAGCAGCCACGCAAGTACGCAGTAAGTCAAGCTTGGGCTTTTTCTCAACACTGAAACCAAAGCCATAATTCACCTGTCACTTCTACTATGTAATACTATTAGCCAAGGTGGATACAGTTAACCTATTATTATATGGAGCTATTTTACTAATACAAACAGTTGACCTAATAGAACACAGTTGACCTAATAGTACACACAGTTGACCTACTAGTATACACGGTTGAGCTACTAGTACATACAGTTGACCTACTAGTACACACAGTTGACCTACTAGTACACACAGTTGACCTACTAGTACAAACGGTTGACCTACTAGTATCAAAATTGACCAACTAATACACACAGTTGGCCTACTAGTACAAACAGTGGACCTAATAGTTCAAACAGTTGACCTACTAATACATACAGTTGACCTACTAGTACACACAGAGTTGAGCCAGTAGTAGACACAGTAGTGTGTAAGCAATGGAAAAGAAAAATGGGAAAATACAGACTTGATGAGGTCATCGAGATCCTTGTCTTTATTATCAGGTTTAGTCATCATCAGACCTTTACCGATCTGTCCGTCAAGTAGTCGGAGAATACTGCTAAAAGCTTTCCGCACCAGCGGATAGTACGAATGAATGCCAATGTTCTTTGCTGACTCATCTGCAAAAGTGTTTTCGCATATTGCAGATATACATCGAGAATTGTTTTACAATTATTTCCATCTTTAAAAGAAGAGTTTTCTTAGCACCAATGGTCGTAGTAGCAGCTCATTTACTAACACCTTCTAAAGTGAAGTCATATAAAAGATTGCACAACCATAAACAAATGCAATCAGTATTAGAAAGTTCCAGAACACAAGCAACATGTAGTTCTCCTTATTTTTTGTTTAATGATCCATCGGACTGCATTAAAATAGATTGTACACCTGAAAAAGGTTTACAGGGAAATTAACATATTACCAGAACCAGTAACCTAGAGGCAGAAACCTTGCTAATACTGCTCATAAATTGCAGAGATACAAATCTAAAAATTAGAAATATCATAGCAAATACTAAAGAACTATTTAGAGCACTTTTACACATTTTCTGTTCCTACTTTTCATGCTAGCATTATTGCGTATGACAGTAGAAACATTTAATCTACTAATGATAAAATCTATAAACAATCTAATCTAGCAACCATTTAATCTAGCGACCATTTAATCTAGCGACCATTTAATCTAGCGACCATTTAATCTAGCGACCATTTAATCTAGCGACCATTTAATCTAGCGACCATTTAATCTAGCGACCATTTAATCTAGCGACCATTTAATCTAGCGACCATTTAATCTAGCGACCATTTAATCTAGCGACAATTTAATATAAGAACTCTTCTTGACCCTTTCAGTGATTCTGTCATTTGCTATTCTCAATTCCGTTATTCTAGCTTTAAAAATCTGACTGCTCTTTTAATACTGGAGCCTTCATAGCATCCAGCTGGCACTATTACTACAAATGCTTTTAGTTTGCATCACAAAAAGTCTTGTAAGGTAAATCAGGCATGATGTACGTACAGCATACTATCATTATGATGTACGTACAGCATACTATCATTATGATGTACGTACAGCATGCTATCATTATGATGTACGTACAGCATGCTATCATTATGATGTACGTACAGCATGCTATCATTATGATGTACGTACAGCATGCTATCATTATGATGTACGTACAGCATGCTATCATTATGATGTACGTACAGCATGCTATCATTATGATGTACGTACAGCATGCTATCATTATGATGTACGTACAGCATGCTATTATTATGATGTACGTACACCATGCTATCATTATGATGTACGTACAGCATGCTCTCATTATGATTTACGTACAGCATGCTCTCATTATGATGTACGTACAGCATGCTATCATTATGATATATGTCCAACAGAAGGTACAATTAGTATCAACGTTAAAATTTCAATTTAGGTAAATTTTCTGAGTTGTCTTCTAAGTACGCAAAGAGAAAATAATTCCAAAAAATTATAAACTAGCAAATTACATTCTTTATAATTTTTGAGCTACATCAGCTTCCTAATAGCGGCAAAAAAGTGAAAAAGCAGCAAAATATGCAAACTAATTTTTAGTTTGAACATTAAAATTAAGGTTTCACTAGAAATTCTTCATAGCATGCATCTTCAACTTGACAATAACCAAGTTAATAAGAATAGGTTATAGAAACAATTATTGAACATGTAAAAATGGTCACTAAAACATAAAGCTATCTTAAGGGTAAAATACAGGTCCCATTCACAGGTCACTGAGACTAGAGAAAATAATTAATCTGAGATAATAATATAGCGAATAAAACATTTACATTTTTATAACACAAATAATTTAGTCTTTAGCAACTAAACGACGAAAGCTTTCAATAATTGCTTCAGCCATACATAACAGATCGACATTTTAATTCTACTCTATTGTTTTTCTGATTAAAGAGTAAATTTTTGCAAACCTAAGGTTAGACTTTATCACCGAGAACAACAATAATATTGTTATTACTGTTATGAAAATAATAAGTACTAACAATGATAATTATTACCCTGAGTTTTAGTCAGCTGTAACTACTTCATTACTAGTGTTATCATTATTATTACCTTTCATGGATAATAATAGCAACAACAATAATAATAATAATTACATATAACTAGTAAACAGATTATTTGCCAGCAAACTTTGTGGAAAAGCTTGAAACATCTAGCTTTACATATATGCCACATAAACATAATATTAAAAATAACCATGCATAACTAAAAAAATTATTAGCAAACATACAAAGCGATGTCAGAGAAGAACAACTTCAGGTTAAGGATGACAAACTCATGCAAATCATACAAATATAAATGTAACTTATAAATCCAAAAGAATACCAACATTAAGTTACAGATAATTTAGTACAATTTCCCCAACTGGTGGCTACAAGCAAACACAATTTTGACCAATCAGCTGCTAGTGCTTCTATCAGTGCTCAGAAACAACGTAAAGCTAATCTACCTGTGATTACTTTGTTAAGAAAAGTCTTCTTAACACGAAGAGTGCTGCCAGATGGCATGACTCCGACAGTTTGGGGCATCGGTGGCTCCCCATCCTTCTGTTGCAGGTTGTCTGATATCACCAGAAAGGCTCTCAGTCCAATGGACATCCTCTGGATAAAGAGTTAACACAATTAGCAAGTTTCCATAGAGTGATAGCGTAACGACACACCTCCATATGATGTCATCATGGGAACGACTGGGTTGCTCTCATTCTGCTATAAGTCCGTGTCACTGTTTGGAGTGGAACACCTGTGCAATGCACCATCTTTGTGCCATAGCACCCAACAGCGTCGCACTTTTGCACACATAGGTCTTGCTTTCCTGCTGCTTCATATGCAGACATATACCCTGACATGAGGGGCAGCACAACCATTGCTCTACTATAGCGCCCTATGGAAACAGGATCTGCTTGTCGGCACTGTGTAGCGCTTTGGCACTGGCGTATCCAGGTGTCACTACACTATCTCTGGGTGGAAACTTGGTAAAAATAATTTAATTTAGGGTAAACTGATGTGGTTTAGACATTGTGCCTTGACATCTTCACAAATAGTCAACAGCAGCAGCAGGATAGTACCAAGAAACAAGCCTGAGTTCCACACACTTTGAAATCATAGCGCTTAAAAATGTTTAACAAATATGCTATGTTGAAAAAAGAAATGCATTAAAATATAACCTTTATTCGTGTTTCTCTAAGCTAGAAAATGTGCTATTTAGGGTTTGATGCATTATTATATCTATCAAGATAAGCGGCAGCTAGACTTACCTCTGGTAGAATTGTGGCTATAGCCCTTTTGCCGACAGACAGCAGGTCAAAGATCACCTCCCTCATAGCAAAATCTAACTTCTCTCGGGCTAGTAAGAAAAGTTTACAAAATCACCAGCAAGTAACCGCGAGAGAAACTCTCATAAAGTCTAAATATTCCACAGACTTCGATTAGATTGGATACATTATATTATATATATATATATATGTATTATATAGATATACATACATGTATATGTATTATATATACATTATATTATGTACTATTACATACTATATAACATATATGCATTATATTATATATATATTTAAATTATATATACGTCACATAATATAACGTATGTACGTTAGATACATGATATATTTAGAGCAGCATGAAGGACAGCAGACAGTTTCACCAGCATGTATGAGAAATACATGGAAGAATGGTAGCTACACTTGTAACAGGAGCAGAATAGAACTGGAAGAGCCAATTGGAAAAGTGTGAAATTAGAAATATATTTCATACAATCTGCAAAATAAAAAAAAAGTTTATTTCAATTTCATTGTTTTTCTTTTGGTGAAAAGTACGATTAATGAAGGTCTACAGTGTTCAGTAAACAATTAACAGAGCAGGGAAATATTTAATATCAAAATGGAGTAATTTGATAATGGGATAAGATTTGTAAGCACATGGCATGGGAGATGCACAGCAGCAAAACGCCATTATTAAACCTAAACCTTGAAACTTTTTCAACTTTTTAAAATTATAAATCTAAAGAATTTTAATCCAATTTCTTTATAGAATCCTAACCGTGATTACTAAACACCACCAAATCAATGAATGAAATAATATAAAAATATTAAATCAATATTTAATAAGAAATATATAAATAAGAACATTGAATAAATAGGAATTGCTCGATAACTGAAGGCCATAGCACCGTTTGCTGTTGTAAATCATGTGATGCATTCAAAAGTCAACCAAATTTATAGCTGATCAAGTTTTATATTTTTTAAAAACACTTCTAAACATAAAACAAGATAAAAAAACAGTTTTTTCATGTGGAGCCCATATAAACAAAATACCTTATTTATTCACTTTCATGCTTTAAAGCCAGACCAAGGAAAATAAACCATAAGTTACTTTTACACTAAAGATGAAAATAAAATAAAGAATAAACGAATAATAATAATATGAAAACATTATTATTATTGTCATATTATGATAAAAATTAGCGGGTAAAAACGCCATCTCCTTAAAATTCACAAGAAAGTCAAGCTGCCACTCACCAATAAACTGTAGCATTTTAACATAGATGTTGAGAGGAGTGTCACGAGGCATCACAACTTTCTGTCCTTTCGGAAAAAGAGCTGAGACTATACTGGTTAGCCTCTGTGTTGTAGCCGCATTGGCCTCACACTTCACGCGTATCATGTACACCCTAAAACATGTCTGACAGGGGTCACAGGTGTCACTGAGATGAGCGAGTTATGGTAACAGCGATAGGAAGTGATTTCAAGCAGTTATATAATTTGATATATTTGTATGGTTCTACATCGTCAACGTATTACAGCTAAAAGTTCATGACATGCTAGCATGTGTGAGTTGTGTGACTGACAATCCACTATAGAATGCATATGCTAGCAACACTTTATGACACTTAACAAGGTGTGAGGTTGTCGCTTCAAGACACTATTCAGCATGTCACCTTATGACACTTGCCAATACAAGCATGTGACAAATGTCAGTATGTAGCACTGTCACTTGGTGTCACTGTAATTTCATGACACAATGATAACGTGTGTTATTAAAATCGCGTGGCAATGATATATTAGGGAACACAGCAAACTACTTGCCATGCCGAACGAGTATCCGTCACTGCGTCAGTGACAGCATTATGGCATTCAGCAACACCAACTCTAAAAACATCTCATACTTGATAAAACCGTGTATGATCTCTTACCATACAAGCCTATACAAGGACTCGAGAGCGACTCTAGACATCTTGGTGTCCCTTGAACGAATACTTGTTATGCACTGAGTGAGGAACATAGGCCAATGGGCTTTAAAGAAGGTTTTCTGACTGACACACAGAAGACAGGTGACCATAGGGTAGAGCGCCTAGAAATGATGAAACAATATATTCATTCAAACATTCTATCAGATGCCTAGTATAACTGTGGTACTATAATTTCTCCTGTGAAACAAAGCAATATATTCTTTAAGAGATGAACATAAACAGCCTACAAAGTTGATAAACTTCATAATGAAGAAAGTTTGTGTAACAAATTCGTGCTCAGTAAATTGCACACTTTTATAAAAAATCCCAAACTTAATGAGCATGCTTGTGAGAAATATATTTTCTGGAACCATTGCTTTTGATTTAATATCTGGCAATACCTAACATTCACAGTAAAGATTGTTCTATAAAAATTACATAAGTGGCTTAAAATCAAATAGTGTTTGTGTCAGGAAAGATTTACTAATTGGAACACATTTCCTTGTAACTAGGGTTAACAATTTTATATCAGCAATTGTATTACTAAGTATCACCAATATGCATAAAAAACTCAAGAGAAGTGAAACTGCGATATAGGCTGAAGGCGTGTTTATGCTCCAACAATTTTGTAAAGAAAAGCCCACATTTAAGATGTTAGAAACTGATCAACATAATTGGCCATTAGAGCCAACCACTGCTTAGACTAAATAGTAACAAGCGTATTTTGTTTTATTTATTAAAACGAGTAAATGTTTTTATTTATTCGATGCCCCATCAGCTGTTAACTGAGAGTTAGTCATATGCCTAAAAATTACAAGTGGGCTTATTCAATATCAGCATAACAATATCAGAATAACAATATCAGGATAACCATATCTGGATAACTATATCTGGATAAACATATCTGGATAACCATATGTGGACAACCATATCTGGATAATGATATCTGGATAACGATATCAGGATAACGATATCAGGATAACGATATCAGGAGAATGATACCGGTATCAAAATAGCAATATCAGAATAACGAATAAAGTACAAAATTTTCAGATCATTAAGTTATAATGGCTAGTTAATTAAACATGAGTGGTCAGTTATTTGGAGTTAAAACAAATTGATCAAAATCAACAAACTGCTGAAAGACTATAGTTACTGCAAACGCTCATTCAGAACAGCTGACCAAGCTTGGTGAAAATACAAGCCAGTTGTCATCTACAGTAGACGCTCCTATAACGTAAATAATCCGTTCCAGGAGCGTTTACGTTGTAGGGAATTTACGTTATAAGAACAGTAAAATACATGTAAATCGCCTAATCCATTCCAAGATCTTTCCAAACTCACCCCTTTGGCCATGCAAAAAGGAAAAACTTTACTTAACTCATTTAATTTGTTGGCTGTACCGTAACTGCAGAATTATTGGTTTGCATCAACAACTTTTCTTTTTAGGACCAATCTCACTGGTTTTATAGACCATGATTACGGTAAATTTACAACAAGTTGATAAGGACTGCACATTTTCGACGTTCATTTACAACGATTTGTTTATATTTGTAAACAGCAAAGTCTATTCTGCAAAGTAAAGCTAATAACAAATATTTTGTACTTCTACAATAAAGCAAAACAAAATATTTTTACTATAGAAAGCAGTTCTACTTTTTCGTCGTTTATCAATATTCAGGGTTCAAGGCTAGGATTAAGATATTTTTGATGATACTCCAACTCATTACATTAAGACTGGTAGACCGACACTGTAACACCTGCACCAATCAATCGCCTTTGTATTTATGAACAATTGCGCAGCTATCCTATTCGCCTTTTTGTCGACACATTCAACAATCCATTACGACGAACTAGAATGTCGCGAAAGTTATACATATTAGATATAACGCTAAATGCACGGTGTTTTTGCTTCCGTAAGTGCAGCGAAATAAACTAACACGCAAATCGATTTTGAAAACTCGCCCGACTTGACACTTTACGTTATATAGAATTTTTTATGTAATAGGAAGCAAAAACTTCACATAAATTTTTCATGTTATCTGGAATTTACGTTATAGGAGGTATACGTTATAGCAGTGCCTACTGTATTAATGTTTTTCAACACAAGAGCCAGTATATTAGCAGTCATAAGCAATGGCTTGTTTAGGCTTCACCTGGATGACAATTCTTAAGGTCCGGCCACACGTAACGAATTATTCTGCCTATATGCGCTAGAGATAGCGACTGTTTTTGCGACGGAGCTTTTGCTGCATAAAAAGAAATTATTATTATTGAAAAAGAAACAATTTATAGCTTCCAAAACATCTAAAAGAAAATACTGGATACACGATGAGAAGTTCCTCCCATGGTGAACCAACGAGAGAGAACCAACAATAGCGCATATAGGCAGTTGCATCGTATGTATCAAATCATATCGCGGTGATACTTTTATTGTGTGTCGTCGTACGTGTCTTGGACTGTACCACTTGTCAAAGCTACTAGAATCGTGCTCGCTAAAAAAATTGGTTAGCCAATTCAAAGCGTTTCGTTGACGAATTCGGTGTGCATGCACAGCTCAGACGATTCTGTGATATTCGGCCGAATAAATCTGTGAATTCTGTAAAATTCATGAACTCGGTCAGACTGAACGAATAATTCGTTACGTGCGGCCGGACCTTCACCATGAAGACCAGCACTGATTTTGTTTCAAAGGTAGCATTTGCCATTCAAAGCTAGTGAAGGCTGTTAGTCCTTATAGCACAACGTCCTTTCATTTTACTTCGATTGATAGACTTTCCACATTGACTATGAAGGTGCAAAAGAATACCAGTATTAGAGTATTACATACCAGAGAGTTCCTTCTTTTATTAGCCATGTCAACAGCTACGGGATAGATCTTCTCTACAAAGTTCCTCAGCACTGGAACATTAACTTCCGTCTGTACTATCTGTAACATGGTTTGCCATCTGCTATATCAACTAATTCTGTCTGTACTATCTCTAACATAGTTTACCATCTACTATATCAACTCATTCTGTCTGTACTATCTCTAACATAGTTTACCATCTACTATATCAACTCATTCTGTCTGTACTATCTCTAACATAGTTTACCATCTACTATATCAACTCATTCTGTCTGTACTATCTCTAACACAGTTTACCATCTACTATATCAACTCATTCTGTCTGTACTATCTCTAACATAGTTTGCCATCTGCTATATCAACTAATTCTGTCTGTACTATCTCTAACATAGTTTACCATCTACTATATCAACTCATTCTGTCTGTCCTATCTCTAACACAGTTTACCATCTGCTATATCAACTCATTCTGTCTGTATTATCTCTAACACAGTTTACCATCTACTATATCAACTCATTCTGTCTGTACTATCTCTAACACAGTTTACCATCTACTATATCAACTCATTCTGTCTGTACTATCTCTAACATAGTTTGCCATCTACTATATCAACTCTATTTGTCTGTACTATCTCTAACATGGTTTACCATCTGCTATATCAACTCATTCCGTCTGTACTATCTCTAACATGGTTTACCATCTGCTATATCAACTCTTTCTGTCTGTCCTATCTCTAACATGGTTTACCATCTGCTATATCAACTCATTCTGTCTGTCCTATCTCTAACATTGTTTACCATCTACTATATCAACTCATTCTGTCTGTACTATCTCTAACATAGTTTACCATCTACTATATCAACTCATTCTGTCTGTACTATCTCTAACATAGTTTACCATCTACTATATCAACTCATTCTGTCTGTCCTATCTCTAACATAGTTTACCATCTACTATATCAACTCATTCTGTCTGTTCTATCTCTAACATAGTTTGCCATCTGCTATATCAACTAATTCTGTCTGTACTATCTCTAACATAGTTTACCATCTACTATATCAACTCATTCTGTCTGTCCTATCTCTAACACAGTTTACCATCTGCTATATCAACTCATTCTGTCTGTATTATCTCTAACACAGTTTACCATCTACTATATCAACTCATTCTGTCTGTACTATCTCTAACACAGTTTACCATCTACTATATCAACTCATTCTGTCTGTACTATCTCTAACATAGTTTGCCATCTACTATATCAACTCTATTTGTCTGTACTATCTCTAACATGGTTTACCATCTGCTATATCAACTCATTCTGTCTGTACTATCTCTAACATGGTTTACCATCTGCTATATCAACTCATTCTGTCTGTCCTATCTCTAACATTGTTTACCATCTACTACATCAACTCTTTCTGTCTGTCCTATCTCTAACATGGTTTACCATCTGCTATATCAACTCATTCTGTCTGTACTATCTCTAACATGGTTTACCATCTGCTATATCAACTCTTTCTGTCTGTCCTATCTCTAACATGGTTTACCATCTGCTATATCAACTCATTCTGTCTGTCCTATCTCTAACATTGTTTACCATCTACTATATCAACTCATTCTGTCTGTACTATCTCTAACATAGTTTACCATCTACTATATCAACTCATTCTGTCTGTACTATCTCTAACATAGTTTACCATCTACTATATCAACTCATTCTGTCTGTACTATCTCTAACATAGTTTGCCATCTACTATATCAACTCATTCTGTCTGTACTATCTCTAACATAGTTTACCATCTACTATATCAACTCATTCTGTTTGTACTATCTCTAACATAGTTTACCATCTACTATATCAACTCATTCTGTCTGTACTATCTCTAACATAGCTTACCATCTACTATATCAACTCATTCTGTCTGTACTATCTCTAACATAGTTTACCATCTACTATATCAACTCATTCTGTCTGTACTATCTCTAACATAGTTTACCATCTACTATATCAACTCATTCTGTCTGTACTATCTCTAACATAGTTTACCATCTACTATATCAACTCATTCTGTCTGTACTATCTCCAACATAGTTTACCATCTACTATATCAACTCATTCTGTCTGTACTATCTCTAACATAGTTTACCATCTACTATATCAACTCATTCTGTCTGTACTATCTCTAACATAGTTTACCATCTACTATATCAACTCATTCTGTTTGTACTATCTCTAACATAGTTTACCATCTACTATATCAACTCATTCTGTCTGTACTATCTCTAACATAGTTTACCATCTACTATATCAACTCATTCTGTCTGTATTATCTCTAACATTGTTTACCATCTACTATATCAACTCATTCTGTCTGTACTATCTCTAACACAGTTTACCATCTACTATATCAACTCATTCTGTCTGTATTATCTCTAACATTGTTTACCATCTGCTATATAGAACCAATGAGTTGTATGTATATGCAGGCGTCTATCGCGCGCCCGGCTATGTTGCAAGAACTTGGGCTAAGGATGCCAGAACGGCTTTGGGAAGCAACTTCTTTAAAGCGAGCCTATTGGATAACGTAGCCTTCTCAGCTTTTGGATGCCCCAAGTATATATATATATACCAGGGAGTGAAGCCTGATTCTTACATACATCGCAAGCACCAGTGGCAGGATCGCAGGGCTATCGGCGGTGAAATAGAAACCTATGAGCCGAGTTCAGCCATGTTCAACTTTCGCAAAGAGCCGCAAGCAAAAACTTTTCGAAATGCACTGTACATGTGAAGGTCAGCAATTTCAAAGCAGCATGTCAAGCCTCAATTTTGATGCGATAATCAGTGACGTAGATTTATGTGAACTTAAGCCACCGAGCCTAGCACCGCAAGTGTTTCGCTGCACGAGATTACCGGCGAGGTCTCACAGTCGCTATGAGAACCAGGCCTAAAGAAAAGCTTTTTTATTCCATATAGTGGAGACCGTGGTGTGCTTATATCATACAATGAGCTCGAATATGAAAGATGGTGCCAAAGCTAATGAAACATTCAGAATGAAGCGGGTTAGAACAATAGCATGAGAACTTACAGCAGCCATGGGCAACATAACTTCTACAAACAGACCAGCTAAGGCGTGCTTTACTTCCCTCTCCTTCGTGTCGAGGAAGATGGCCCCCAGATCGTGCAGAAACTGTACACACGCCTCAAACTCTTCGATTGGATGCATCTGCAAAAATAAAGAGCTAACTAATGGTCTCAAATTGAGCATTGCTACTCTAGCAGGTAAGTAGTTATATAAATAGTTTATAACAAATAGTTTATCTGTGGGCAGAATTATCTAGCTAAAGCAAAAAAAAATGGTCTATTGGTAACACAAAGGCTTCCCCAAACTACAAGCTGACACCAGTCAGCAACAGAAGATCATACAATACATGCTTAGTCCACATTTATCCCCTTATACACATCATTCATTAGACTACTATTTATGAGATCAAGTGACTAATTATGAGACACCCTGACCAGTTGCACTTTCAACTGCAGTAGTGATGCAATTATAATTGATGTAAAAGAAAATTAGACAATATGACAGCTGATGAAGTTTCCTTTCTAATGATATATAATTTTCTGTCTAGACCAAATGTAACTAATATGAGAGCTATTATAGCACATCATGTACTAAAGCACAAAGGCGGTTCCATAAACTGCATCACTACCGTATATGCGAAACATTACCTTGACCCTAAAAAACTTGAGACCCATTATAAGAGAGATTATTTGGTTTGCAACAACAGGGTTCTGCTCCTTCCCTCTCAGTTCTTTGATCTCCAGCAGAAACCTCTTTTTAACGGACAAGAAGCGCGATTTGGCCAGCACTCCCAGTACCTCAGCGTACAAGTCAGACAACGTGTTGACATTCTGAGTGTTTGGATTCGTAGCAGCACTATGAAAGAAATGAAAACTGCTTAATATGAGACCGAAAAGGGAGCATAATTCCTCTAAACAGAAAAATAAAACACAAACAGACTTCTATAATCACTGGAGTCTGTAAAAGACTATACTAGAGCTAGAGTTATATTTTATTTTAGAGTTATAAAGACTAGAGCTATATTTTATTAATGTTAAACCTTGCTATGCTTTAGCTAAACAGAAAAACATTCAAGTTTAGAAGGATAGACAGCGTCTTTGCATAAGAACGTTAATTTTAAAAAGGTGCAGCATCTTACTTCATTATTTTGCCGAAATAAAAAAGCCAATAAATTGAGATGACATTAAAATAGATTATTATTTGAGACAGAGTTTCACGTTTAAAAATCAAACAATCAGAATGACCTAATAAGAAACACCGAAAAAAAGAAAATCAATTAGCTGCCCTTAACGGAAGTCCAGAGATTTGTAGCGCAGCTAGGGTACTATGTTCCTTTTTAGAGTACTAGTTATTGATATACATTCGAACCTCGTCAAAATGGACTACTAGGGATAGTGAGTGGTCTGATTTAGCTGATTTTTCATTTTTTAATAATATGAAAATACGCATCAATAAGGCCTATAAACATTGAATTATACACTGTGCACTATACGATTCTATACATAATTTTACCTTAAGTTGATGGCTTCATGATGGCAAGGCGAAAAATAGAAACCGAACTATGCCTAAACAAACACAGAAATAATCATTTAAAACACACATCACTGGCATATGTGTTTATGGTTGCAATACTTTACATGAATGGAAATTTCCGCAAACTAAACGATTGAAATTTCCAAAAAAGCAATTAAGGTTAGACAACTCCAGTAATGGCAAATCAGCCATATAAAATAATTTACTGCAGCAGTACAATTCAAACTCGTGTTTTGGTTTTTGAACATCATAAACCATATAAAAAGTATATTTCACCATCATGAAAGTCGCATAGTACGCAAACGATATGATTGAAAAACCATATTTATTATTGCAAAATGATTTATACAAACAGCTCCAATAGACAAATGTCTCTTACATTTAATAATCTTTTACATTTTTACTAAAAACTATGAACTGATTATCACTAGTTTAAATGTAACTGAAGTTTCATTGAGGCTACTATGCCCAAATTTGCCTGTCATATCGGATATCCGGACAAACGAGGTCCGTTTTAACGAAGTTGGACTGCAATAAACATTTGATAGAATCTCTTCCAATTTACTCAGACCTCTCCATTTATGCAAGAGAAACATTCCGTTTTCGGAGTTTTACCAATTAAAAACTAGAGCAGTTTCTGAGCACCAGAAGTAAGGTAGCACCCACCCATCATTCAGTTTAAAATGGGAAAAGCACATCTGAACAATCTTGTCAACAAGGTCATCGTATCCAGGGTGAAAGTTGAGCTGCTGCAGTATCTCGATCAGCACAAGACAGAACAGGAAGTCGACAGCGAGCTGTAGCAAAAAAAAATTATTTTCGGGTTTCCTATTAATGCGTCAGATGTCTGTTAAGCTGGTTGATTCAAACATTTACACTCTGTTCACATTAGAACCCCCTACCTTGCAGTTACCTTTCAGTCAGAAAATTCTATTCAAAACTCAGAATACTCTCATTCTGGCAAATAGATATGACATGGTAAGAAAACTCCCGACAAGATCTGACTCAAAATATTTATGGTTTTGCTGTTTCATGTAATTGAAGTTTACATGGCAATGTTAATTCGGGTAAGATGACTTGATACAAAATATACTCATTCTAGCAAATAGATATGACATGGTAAGAAACCTCCCTACAAGATCCGACTCAAAATATTTATGGTTTTGCTATTCCATGTAATTGGAGTTTACATGTCAATGTTAATTTGAGTAAAATGTCTTGATACAAAACCTTCCGTTTTGCAAACGAATGAACGTGGTAGAGTGAATCAAGTCTCTCCACTCGCTATTTAGTTTAAAGTTTATATATTAATATAATTTCTTTAATATTAATATTTTTAATATTTATCTTAATGAATTCCTCTTTGTCATTGATTGTGTGTGTCTGTCTGTTAGTCCACATAGACGCTATACATTTCCACATTTTTAGCTGATTTCATCCAAACTTGGCACGCATGTGCTCCGCCCCTTCCATGACTATCTGATCAACAATGAAAGGAATCTCAGGCTTCACCAGACTCTCTGCTAGTATAAATTTCATCAGCAAGATTTATGAAATCCTCAGTATGCATACACATTCGCCGTAGATTATCACTCTGTCACTTTATGACACGACAAACTGTGACACTAGGATTCTTTTAAATAAAAAATTTTCACAAATACAACAACCGGCTCATTGTATGAAGGCATGTTTCAAATAATCAATGATAACACAAATATAGTTCTCACATATTACTTATGAATGTTCTCTGATCAGTGACTGAGAAGTTGATGAGAGGGTTGGCAGCTCAACAGCAGCAAGCAAATGCAAGGAGTCTAATAGCATTCCAAAATATTATACAAAGTATCTGTTTGGTGGTTGTTTAGTTCCATCCCCTTTGCACCTTAAAAGTGATCTTTTTAAAATTTAAGTCAGAATCTTTTATTACATGGTGCATTATGCAGCACCCCTTGAACAGAGCTATTAATTCATAAAATGTTACGCTGACCTGAGACATAGGAGTTATCATTCCTTGTGTGATTTTGAGTCAAGCTTTTTACTCAGCTCATGGTTTTTTGAATATTCTTTTAAGAATCATATAACCCTTTCCCTTGAAATGTGCTCACATACATTTTCAAGATTTATCATACATTAGCCCCCTGGCAGCTTCGAGCGCTGTGAGAGATTGTCAGGAGTGCCAATAAATCACAGAGAATAAGTATTTTCACAACAATTCTAAAAATCTAGAAGGTGAATGATTGTCGCAGGTGATAGCAATCTGTGTAGCAAACCAAAATACCGGAGTTCAAATCCTGTGTGAGGCAATCTTTTTCCAAACTCCAACCATGGCTTTGGACAGACAGACAGACAGACAGACGGCTCTCATTGTAGTGAATATTTACAGAAGCATTATTTCATTAAATATGATTTCTATCGCTTATGAATTTTGTTATTTATTTTTATTTCAATCATTCATGACATTGCGATGAATTTATGAAAAACTTTTGCATCTCATGAGTTACTAAAACATACTCTTTCATTGTTTTTAAGCATTATTGTAAAACATTAAAGAACTCATTGCAAAATTTGCAAGGATTGCAAATTGCAGAATTGCCAATCGATTTGATTTGCAAAGTTGATTTGCAAATCAATATTGCAAATCAAATTAGAATTAATTTGCAAAACTGCAAAATTTAACAATGTTTATTAAATAAAAATAGAGTCTATCTATAACAACACCTGACATAATACATACATTTTGAATGTCAATGACAAATAATTTACCTCTGCTGATTCATATAATAATCAAATCAATTGAAGATACCTCTAAAGGATCACACAACTTACATCTCGTCTCTCTGAAAGAAGATCACGTGAGCCTTTAGCCTTTATTTTTTGATGCCGATGAGGAATCTGCCTGTCGTACCATGCAAAGAGGGTCTTGATAAGAGAGGGGAGGCAATGCTCGGACACAGCATTCAAAGTACTCAGTAGCTGGTCTAGCTGGGCATCCTCTCCCCTCTGCAGCGACTTCTGGAGGGGTCGCTCCTACAGAGACAATATCTCAACAGTGCAATATGGCTTTAAGAATTGAGCTTATGTTTATGGGTGTCATTAAGTACTATGCATATTCAGCTGGTCTATAGATAGAAATGAGTCAAATAATAGTCAGTAATCACTGCAACTACCTTCTAGTAACTATAACTACCTACTAGTACAGTGGTTCCCAACTACGTTGGAGCCACGGACCCCTTTATAAACATCATAATATATGGTGTCTATAACAATGCATTGTAAATTGAAATGTTTTATTTTCCATCGATCTTAGTATGTCACTGGAATTGAAGAGGGAGAGAGAGAATTACAAGTTTGCTGGTTAAAGGTTTTGCTGTTTTGTACTACTAACCGGAAATCAGGTACTATCTAGCGATTGATGCGCATAAGTGATAAAAGTCTAGACCCAAAAACCTAACAAGACAACGCGACCACACCGCGGGAATGTTTTAGCCCCGAAACCCAAGCTAGCACAATCCCAACAGACTTTGATCATTAAACCCCGCCCATATGATAGCCGTCTCCTATCCTTTTAGGGTTTTATATCATTGATCCAACCACTATGACAGAAATAGCTGTAAATATCTAGCTAGAAAAACCAATACTGGCACCAGCCTGTGGACCCCCTCAAAACCTCCTGTGGACCCCTAGGGGTCCATGGACCACCAGTTGGGAACCACTGTACTAGTAACTATAACTAACTACTAGTAACTATAACTAACTACTAGTAACTATAAATACCTACCAGTCACTACAACTACCTACTAGTAACTATAACTACCTACTAGTAACTATAACTGTCTACTAGTAACTTTAACTACCTACTGATTAGACTGCCCAATATATTCTAATCCTATATAATAGTGTGTAGCCTTAGTGAGCATGTTATCAAAACTGCCATTAAACACTAAAGCTATCAACTGGTCACTACCTTTATCCACTAATGCTGCCCACCAGTCAGTAAATTTTTTTACATAAACTTCGTGCTAGAACCAAGGCTAACCAAGGACAGTGAAGTAAATCCTCAACTTACCAATGGCTCAGCAAGGACTCTCTCAATCTTTCTGCTCGCAAGACAAGTAAAATCCATAAAAAGTTTACGAAGGACAAAGGCGCCGGGTCTGTCCTCAGCTGCTCCCTCAGTTTGATTCCTCCGTGCTCCCCATGGAAGCTGAAACGGCTCTCTGGAGAATATAACAAACATCAAATATTCGAGAGGGAGAGAGAGAGAGAGAGAGAGAGAGAGAGAGAGAGAGGGAGAGAGAGGGAGAGAGAGGGAGAGAGAGAAAGGGAGAGAGGGGGAGAGAGAGGGAGAGAGAGGGAGAGAGAGAGGGAGAGAGAGAGGGAGAGAGAGAGAGGGAGAGGGAGGGAGAAAGTGAGAGAGAGGGAGAGAGAGAGGGAGAGAGAGGGAGAGAGAGAGAGGGAGAGAGGGGGAGAGAGTAATAAATTGATAGTAGTAATAACAGTAATTATAATAATACAGTAATATAGTAATAACAGTAGTAACAGTAATAGCAATAATTCTGTAGTAGTAACACTAATCATATAATAATCAAAAGAGAACTCAAACCAGGGAGCTGAACAGAACATTCGTATGGCTACCAGGTTAAAAAAAGTTATGATTCTTTTTCAAAAAATCAAAAAAAAATTTTTGGTTTAAGTCAGATTTTTTTGATTTAAATTAGATTTTTTTGAAAGCATCGATTAATAGTTTTTTTCTCATAACTGCTAACATAATATTATTTTATTTTGGTGAAGTGTGCCACATGAAAACATTAGCAACATAACAAAACAACTTTGCATCACTTTAGTTTATTAAAGGTTGTTTTTATTTTTATTTTGATCAAATTGTGCAGTTCATATTCACAGTAGACCCTCTACAAGTCCCTTGTTTTAACATGGAAAAAATAAGAAAAATCATCAAACATGATTTGTTTAGGATGATTCAAATCATGGTTTAAAACATTTAATTTTAATCGGCCAACCCTGATGGCTACCCTAAAATAATCATCACCATCTTGGCAACAGGCAGTATTCAAAGGTATTCAAAGCTCACAGCCAAACTAGACAACTAATATATTCCCTAAGACATTATAAACATGAGTCATTATGTAAGCAGCTGGGACTGATGCCTCTGCCATGGATGACCACATCACTCACCTGTTGGCGAGTGGCATCACAGCGGCTATATTATTAACAGAGTCCTTTGTGGTAGGTGAGTCAGGTGACCTGTCAGATGGCAAAGGTGTGATGCAATCGACCTCATCTAGGGAGGCCTCTGGCTCTTTTTCCTCCTCTTCGATAACTGTCTCAGTGATTTCATGTCTGATGTCACAGGTGCTGCCTCCAAGAGAGATGACAGCGCTGACAGGTGAGAGCTGTGCTTGCTGCGCTGTTAAAACAAGGTGCTGTAATAAGCTCAAAAACCTGCTATAGTCTGTCAATCTGACAATGGTAAATATTATATTGACGAGTCAACCAGTTCCAATCTCTAACACTTTTTCTATTTGTTATAGGGCAATTGCAGTGTATGAATTTTGGTGACATGTGTAACAGGAGGAGATGACTCCAAAAACAACCTCTAGCTTATCATTTTCTCTTAGCCAATTTCTATCTCTAACACTTTTTTCAATTTGTTCCATAAAAATTTATTGTACTCATATTAATGGTGGACAATAAGAGAAGATGACTCCAAAGACAACCTAAAGATTTTCTTTCGAGCCAATTCCTATTTTTAACACTTTTCTCAATTTGTTTGATAAAAAGCTTGGTGTACTAATTTTGCGGACAATAAGAGGAAATGACTCCAAAAGCAACCTAAATGTAAAGCTTATACCCTACAGGATGAAAATATTCGTTGGTTATAAAAATTCGCGACACTAGTACTGCTGTACACTTTACACTAGTACTGCTGTACACTTTACACTAGCACTGCTGTACACTTTACACTAGTACTGCTGTACACTTTACACTAGCACTGCTGTACACTTTACACTAGTATTGCTGTACACTTTACTCTAGCACTGCTGTACACTTTATACTAGCACTCATGTACACTTTACACTAGCACTGCTGTACACTTTACACTAGTACTGCAGCACATTTTGGCACAATTGTATCAGAAAATAAACCATGAATACTCATAAAAATAGCGCTCAGATAAGAAGCCAAATCACCTGTTACTAGATGTCAACCAAAGTACTGTTCAAACAAATGGTTGACATAAATCAAGTTTTTCTCTATAAGACCTAGTGAAGGTTTCTAACTGTTTTATATGACTTGATATGTAATAACTATTGTGTTTATGAACTGCCACCTGCTAGCACCTGCCAACTGTTAGCTTTATTCCAACTGCTAACCATTAATATGACTGGTAACTAGATATATCGGGCGTGTAGCTATAGTTGCTGCCACTCATTGAACAGGCAATGAAGTGCAGATTTTATATGTTATGGTTTGTTGAGAGTTGGTTAAGTGTTACTGTACCAAAACGGAAAAAGTCAGTTTAAAACTAAAATATGAATATAATCACATTACTGTCACAGCTTGACATACAACTTTGTCAAAATATGATGTAATGTTGGAGTAGAATGTTTGTTTCCACATTTTCAATATACAACAACTGAACAAACATACTGTTTCTCTAAATAATTTGCAAACTCTAATATATTTCAGTAAAACGCTTAATAAATATTAAAAATATAGATATGCTTAAGCAGATTCCTTCATTTATTGTCTGCGCTGATCTACTATATTATAAAACTCCATTCATGTAATCTTGCTTAAAACTGAACAGATGGCATAGACAGTAATTGAGTGCTTTATAAAAAATGATGCTTTGTATGGGTCTCGAACCCGTGATATTAACTGACACTTTATCAGCAGCCCACTATCTATCTATATTAACACTATCTATATTTGAGCACCTAGCGAAATTGTAGACCAACTTGAACTATAATAAAAACAATAATATAATATTCTGTGATGGTATAAGAGCAGACTTAGGCGTATTTAATGTCGAAAAGCAGGTCTACTTCAAGTAATGCCAGGCTCAATTGGCAACTGATAGCTTTCGTTTTCCTTCTGTATATATCTGATTAGGTACTCAAAAATCTGTCTTTGCATGCACTAACGACAATTGTCCTCAATGAATGCGTTCATGAACTTTTGTTGAATCGTTCTTTCATGAATTCATGAAACAATATGCGTTGACATTGAAAGAAATCCCGACCATCGCTAGGCAAAAAGGCAAATTTGTATATAATTTTAGTAGACTTTGTCAGAAAGTATCGGTATTTTCCCATCATTTTCTGTTTTCAAGGTTTGAGGTGATCCGACTGCCAATATATTTCAAGATTAAAACCGATAAAACTCGATTACGGTTAAAACGCTCGAAAGAAAAATACGTCTCCGAAAATGATGAGCACTGATAGTCACGTTTCCTACTTGTCCCTTTCGTTATGTCATCGGCTGTGGCATTTAAGTTGTTGCATTAAAAAACAATCGTAATTGAGAGAAAAATATTGAGATTTTCGGATAAAAATCTACTAAAATTTTGTGTACGTTCATCTTCCTTACTAGTACACTATAATCTGTCAAAGACAACAGTCTGTGATCTAAAACGTACCTTGTGAGGAGCTGTCGACATTGATGGTGATGCCGGCAGATGCATTGGCCAGGCTCAGATGAGATGGTCGACCGCTGTCGGTGAGATCATCATTCGAGTTTCGGATGATGGTCAGGCTTTTTACTGACTGATTATCATCTTCATCCTCATTGGCCAGAAGTTGTAAGGTGGCTGATACAGGGCTCGTTGCCAGAGGAGACGGTGACTCATTATCAGCTAGCAAGAACATAAGATTGTTGAAGCCAAGAGAGACAGGAGTTCATTTTACTGTAGAATTTTTACCACATTTATTGCGACACTAAATTTTGCCTGTCATGGGCACCTGCACCCTTCTGTCATTAGCCAGCAAGTTGCGTCACAACACCTCAGCTGCTCCAATTAAATTTCATTTGAATCCGTGTCATTGAGCGTTTAATTTATGGTTTACTTTCCACTACCTAGCAGGCGATCAGATTCCATAACATATGTTCATTGCAAAAACAATGTTGATAAAATTCATGATGTTTTAGGATGTCTCTCTATTTATCTAGGGTTATTCTTAGCTTTCATGCTGCCGGAAGCGTTGGTGCTGCCGGAAGTATTGACAACAGTCCGAAAGACCATTCTGTCATTAGCTCAAGCCATCACCAGAGTGCAAAGAAAAGTTGGACACACTTATCAAACTATGATTGCATACATTGAAGGGCTGAAGAGCGCTGGAGACTGAATGAGAGGTGTTGGAAAATGCTAATAGCAACAAATGCTTTGTAGGGGAGACAAAAGAGTAATATTTTGTCTGTTGGCGTTTAAAGAAATCTCTTTTTATTAAAATGTTTGTAATATAAATTGCATATCTTACTTGATTTATTTTTAATTTTTTATTATGAGAAAAAAATTTATTCAGATTGGTATTATATTATTTATAGACAATTGAACTTTAAGTATAATTTGAACTCATTTCTTTTGCTGTTTCACCCGTATTTTATTTTTAAATTAGTTTTTCTGATGATGAGTTGGCCAATCATGATGAAGCAGCAGGTTTAAATAGCAAGCGTTCACCGCTAGCATCAGCGATGAACGCAGCATCAATGACAGCGTTCGTTCGTGTATGAATTAGTACCGCAGCATCAATTGCCTCTAATTCATTTACGAACTCAGTTAATATTTCTCCAGTGTCTTTCAGCATTTAGCTACAAACGTGCACTGGATGTTCATACAAGCCATAAGCCCTCGGCAGTTGGCACGCCATTTTGACGGTATTTCATAAAATAAAAATAAACTGTAACTTTTCATGAAGGTTATACTATACATAATCATTATTAAATTTGATTTACTGAGTTGTTCATGAAACAACCCAAGAATGTGATAGAAAAAATGTTATAATTTGAAATGTCTGTTTGCTTTCATCTAAAATAATAATCTCAGGCTATATGAAGCTTCCATCTAAAATAGTAATCTCAGGTTATATGATGATTCCATCTAAAATACTAATCTTAGGCTATATGATGCTTCCATCTAAAATAGTAATCTCTGGTTATAGTAATAGTAATCTCAGGCTATGGTAATAGTAATCTCAGGCTATAAAAATAGTAATATCAGGCTATAGTAATAGTAATCCCACACTATAGTAATAGTAATCTCAGGCTATAGTAATAGTAATCTCAGGCTATAGTAATAGTAATCTCAGGCTATAGTAATAGTAATCCCACAAATCCCACACTATAGTAATAGTAATCTCAGGCTATAGTAATAGTAATCTCAGGCAATAGTAATAGTAATCTCGGGCTATATGATGATCAGACTTCATTGAAACTTCATTCCTATGTCGATACGTCGGTTTTACCGGAAATAGTTTTTTCAAAGGGGAAAAAATTGTTTGAAATGCATCTTCATATTATACCCTGAAATTAAGGATGAAAGTATTCGATGGATTTAATAATTCGCGATTTCGCGAACAGTCTATTCCGCGAATTATTAAATTCCGCGAATTATTAAATTCTGCGAATAATTAGTTCTATTTCTAAACAGAAGGGAGAATAACTACTGCCCCAAATTAAAAACTAGCCGCTAGGCAGAAGCAGTAAACATAGCTGCAGGCGATTTTTAAATCATCGCCGGGGCTTTGAGTTAACCCCATTGCCAATGCATCACACTTCTTTACAAAATTATTCAAGGTTGTCACAAGTTATTCGGCATGGTGTCGTCATCGCAAAAATCTCTTTTACATTTTCGTGCATTGAAATCGACTCCATCAACCTCTAATACCGAAGTTGAGGACGATAATGATCTCGATCTAGACATTATGGTATGTATTTGATTTGCAGTGCAGATACATTTTTCCATAATTAACCAATAAATTTCCATGATCGACTCGTAGTTGTCAGCTAAATAGAAACCTAAACACGTGGTGTACATATGTGAAGTGTTAACTCTATTGCTAGCTGCAATAGAGTTAACCCTTAATAGAGAGTGATTGTGTTTATCTGCGAATAAATTAGTCCGCCAATATGCATGAAAAAGGCAATTTACGCGAAACTTAACTCCGCGAATATTTTCATCCTGTAGGGTAGATTAAATGTCTGAGAGTTTTATAGAAAAAACCGTTCTTTTATTAAAGCAATTACTAGGTGAATGCCAGGCGTTGCACAGATAATAAAAAGGCTTTTGCACAGAAAACTTATTTTAATTCAACATATGCAACATTCACCATTCTAATTTTTAAATTAGTAAGTTTGTTGATTTCTGTGTGTGCTGTAAGTTTAACCAAGTTTATGTCAGATGTACATATATTTAAAGCATTATTGGAGAACTTTGGGCATATATTGTTCTTCAGTACACTGGCAGTCCCGTGTACCATTAAGGATTAGCAGGTGTAATAAGTATGTCCACAGTTATTCCATAACAATGCAAGGTGGCCATGTGACAGTGGTTAGCACGCCTATCTGAAAACCCGTGTTTCCGAGTTAAATTCCAGTGCGAAACAGTTTTGCCATTCCTAGTAGTTCAAGCATGCGTATTCTAATCGCTATAACTGGACATACAACAGACAAACAAACAATTAGATATATATATATATATATATATCAGGGTTGGTTTGATATATATCGCTTGATATATATCATTGATATATATCGCCGATAGATATGTTATTTTTGGGTCAAAAAAATCGATATTTTTGAAAAATATCCATTTTATCATTTCGTTTTCACCTTACAACTATTGCTAACAGTCTAAAAATGCTAAATAACACCTAAAATCATCAAATACTTGCCTAGGGGCCTATTAGGCTTACCCAACACAGACAAACAAAGACAGCCAGACCAAGGCGGTGACATTGGCTAGACCAATTTAATTAGTGTTTGAGTTGAGAAGAGTTTTTCAGATCCAAATTGTATTCCTTCATCCCAGTACTATCTCCCTAACCTGATTATCTCAAGTTAAACTGTTATATTTTATTGCCTTATTGGAAGACCAGCCTGCTAAAACCCCTTTGAACTTCATAATCCATGATTTTGAATTGAACAATCTGACACCCAGAAAAAGAATTGTAAGCACATTATACTGACTCACTGAGATGATAGAGTAACTCATCTCATCATTTTCAGTAAACATATTTCAATGAATAGCTTCAAAGGATTCTGGCTCAGTATAAAATCTATATATATTATGATATAACTCTGACTGCTAGTGTTGAGTGTGTGTTTTCATCATGTGAACTTCATTTCATGATCCACTCGTACCATGATCCATGACATGGTACGAGTGGATCATGAAATGTGTCATGACATGTCATTTCATGGTTCACAGCAAGTTGAAAAATTGTCTCGGTGTGGTGAAGGCTGGCAAGCTGGTGTTTGTTTACAAATACCTAAACTAGACAAGAGTAAGACATTAGAACATGCTTGGACTATCATAGTGTGTATTTACTATTTGCACCATTTTGCACTTTGCATTCATGTCATTATTTCATGTCATTTCCAATCCAATGTTTGACGAACATTTTCATATTTATAAATATTATTATTATTATACTAGACCTACAATAAATCAAGTGTTTGGTATTAAACATTGCTGACTGGTCCCATACAACCTATAAAATACATCAATCACAATGTAAACACCATGCAAGTTCAACGTAGCTTCAAATTTTTTTTTAAATATCAATAAATATCGTGATATATATCAGTTATATGATATTTTTTTAAATATCGATATTTTTGCCAACTCTGATATACAGTGAAACATGGATAACTCGCCCTCGGATATAGCGAACACATGGTTAACTCGACTGGATTTGCTTGGTCCGTTCCCACGCAATGATAAATGGCTCTATATAACTCGAATTCAACACTGTTATAACGAACTGTTTTTTGCCCAACGGCTACCGAAACGGTTGCTATCGCTTTAGAAAATCACTTTATTCCAAGCAATAGAGGTAAACCTCAACTTTTCTTAATTCATAAGCGTCGTTATTACCTCCATCGGCAAAATATTTTTGTCAACGACTGTTCTAAAGGTTTGGTGAAATTTGATTTATACTGCTATACAATGAATAGCACGGGCTAGCCGGGTCACAGGCGCAAGGATTTTCGCCACGCACATACAAAACAAAAACAGCATGTTGTTTTTGTTTTGTATTCGCGTGGCGAAAATCCTTGAGTGCGTGACCCGGCTAGCCCGTGATGAATAGTTTTCCGACTTTGATTCCGTGTTGAATTAACGTCGGAATGTTGAATGTTTAAAACGTCTTAAAAAATGTTGTAATCAAACGTATACGTTGTCTTAGCTAAAAAAACTATTCATCGTTTGACCTAAACACAAAATACGTGTGTACATTCAATAAGTATCCATTCAAAAAGCGTGAGTGATATACAATGTACCGTAAAACCTCGTAAAACTTTTAATTGAACTGCCTCGGAGTGTTGCTCTTAACGAATCCCAGGTAAAGTAAGGTAATCTTTGCAAAAACTTCAAGAAAGATCGGCAAAATTGATTGTGGGTAAAACGCTCAAAAGAAAAAGATGTCTTTTCTTTGAGCATTTCAGCAACGATCAAGTTTTGCCATGTCAATCTAAAAAAACGTCCTGGCAATAACATCACCTCAAACAACAAACCAATCTCAAGTGATAGAAAAATCTCTATACTTTTTGATAAAAACGTTTTAAACTTTACATTAGAAGCATTTAATTTGAAACAAGCCATTTGTGCTTTTGATTTATATTATAGTTTGTATATGTTCATGTATCTACTAATAAATAAGTAAATACATGGACTTGTGACAGTGCTCTGATAACTTGAACGCTCTGATAATTCGAACACTTTTGCTCGGTCCCTTGAAGTTTGAGTTATCCGAGTTTCACTGTATATACATTAGCGTCATTAAAAAAGGTTTGCAAGAGGCCATTTAAATGTTGTGAGGAAATTTACTAGACAGTAAAGATTGTCCCAACATTTAAGTGATCAATTTTGTGGTGTTTAAACAGTTTCCAAATGATTTAATAATAATGGCTTTCAGATGCATTCTAAAATGTTTATCAACTATTAAAAGTGCTTTTATGTTGAAGAAGTTTTATAAGTTTCTCACGCTAGTTAAATACATTTTGCAACTTGACTGTTGGTGTACTCCTAGACATCCATGACAGCAAATTAAGAAATTTTATTTAAGTTGCATTTAAAAATAAGTGAGTATACAACAACATAAATTTAAAGCTATCTAAAGTTTGCAGTTCAAATGATTAAAATTATGCGTCATGGAACAATAAGCACTGAAATTTTGTTGGCGTCATAGCAAAAGGTATAACCAGCAGCCTGGGAACAAAAGTATCGATACAGTTGAAAAACTATTAGTAAGTTTATATGATTAAAAACCTCACAAGATTTCAATGGCAAGCAACATGGTATGACCACATGACCAAAATGATATGACCACATAACCAATCAAATATGATAATCAATATGCACATTTACACTTGTAACAGCCTATTGAAGCCAATGATCAAGTTATGAGTGGACTCGCTGCCATTCATAAGCTAGGCATATCAACGCTGATTCAGTTACTGGCACCGAGAAATCAGCAAAATAAAAACATATGTCTAAACATTCAGAATGCAACATATTGTTTAACATGAGAACTAAATTGGCGTCAAGACCGAGTCGACTAGAACAGACACCTGCTGGCTCTGCCAAGGCAACAGTCTCGCACAGATAAACAGAGCAAGTCCAGTTTGAACACATGTTTTACATGTTAAGCAATCAAAGAGACAATCTGACAGATTTTACAAAGAATGGATGTTTAAAACTAATTGGTCATGACATTTTATTTGACAATTAATAGCTACCAAAGTCATTGGTGATTTGGCATTGAGGCGAGAAGCCTTTTAGCCGAACCAGTGGAGCTTGCTGTCGTTTTGGCAAGTCAAGTATGAGAGCTTGTGGCTATTGAGTGCATGGCTGCAATTCTGCAAAACAATTGTGAGCGTTGCATAAATCAATCATGAATCACAATAAATAAAACAAATTCACTACTATGTGTGATGTATGCCGATTGAATTATTAAAATCGAGCTTCATTTAACAACAAGCACTGAAATTTTGTTGGCAGCGTAGTATAAGTTATAGCCAACCGCCTGGCAGCAAAACTGTCATTACAGTTAAAAACTATTAGTATGTTTATATTATTCAAAAACCTTATGACAAGATTTCAATGACAAGCAACATGCTGTGACTGCATGAGCAACATGACACGATCACATAACCAACATGGTATGACCACATTACTAACATATCACGATCACATGCCCAACATAGTATTACCACATTACTAACATATCACCACATGCCCAACATGGTATGACCATATTACCAAGATGATAAGACCACATTAACAGCATGATATGACCACATTATTAACATGATATGGCCTCATAACAAACATGATATGACCGCATGATCAAAATATGACCGTATTTTGTATTTCCAATCTATCGGTGCTACATTCACATAATTCTTGATATTAGTAGCTTTTTAGTGTTAAGTTTATACTGGGCAATCTTTTTACAATTCAAAGAAGTTATCTTTGTGTCAAAATCGTTAACAATATTGATTATAAAGCTTTATTATCAATATTGTTAACGATTTAGACACAAAGATAACTTCTTTGAATTGTAAAAAGATTGCCCAGTATAAATTTAACACTAAAAAGCTACTAATATCAAGAATTATGTGAATGTAGCACCGATAGATTGGAAATACAAAATACGGTCATATTTTGATCATGCGGTCATATCATGTTTGTTATGAGGTCATATCATGTTAATAACGTGGTCATATCATGCTGTTAATGTGGTCTTATCATCTTGGTAATATGGTCATACCATGTTGGGCATGTGGTGATATGTTAGTAATGTGGTCATACCATGTTGGTTATGTGATCGTGTCATGTTGCTCATGCAGTCACAGCATGTTGCTTGTCATTGAAATCATGTCATAAGGTTTTTGAATAATATAAACATACGAATAGTTTTTAACTGTAATGACAGTTTTGCTGCCAGGCGGTTGGTTATAACTTATACTACGCTGCCAACAAAATTTCAGTGCTTGTTGTTAAATGAAGCTCGATTTTAATAATTTAATCGGCAAACATCACACATAGTAGTGAATTTGTTTTATTTATTGTGATTCATGATTGATTTATGCAACGCTCACAATTGTTTTGCAGAATTGCAGCCATGCACTCAATAGCCACAAGCTCTCATACTTGACTTGCCAAAACGACAGCAAGCTCCACTGGTTCGGCTAAAAGGCTTTTCGCCTCAATGCCAAATCACCGATGACTTTGCATTTCGGTGCATAACTTGGAATCAGCATGGCAGCAAAACACAGAGACCAGAGTGAAGATGGTACAAACTAAGTTTGTAATAACTAGTTATCGAGTGGATTTTGTAAAAAATTAGATGAATCGACCATATTTTTTGTCGGCCAATATAAAAATTGCCAAACAATCCGTCAAAATGCTTCAACTTAAGATCGCAAGGCATCAGAACACTCTGAAAATAGTTCCAAATAGGAGAATTTCCATAATAATAATAATTTGCAACTGTAGACAAAATTTATTAAACTACTTGGCTAATCTAAAATATGAACAATATAAATTGTGGAGTTATCCTCTCTTGTATAATAACTTCATCCAAATCGGGAATGCCTATTAATTTGCTAAAAATTAATAAGTATTATTGCATGAAGAACTATGGGAGACAGGTGTCTGTGATTGCTTAAAATACACCTGATATGTATATAGACTGGGGTAGGCTGAGAGTGTCACAGCAATGATATACAGCCCCCAAGGATAGGCGGCGGCTATCATATGGGCGGCTATCATATGGGCGGCTATCATATGGGCGGCTATCATATGGGCGGCTATCATATGGGCGGCTATCATATGGGCGGCTATCATATGGGCGGCTATCATATGGGCGGCTATCATATGGGCGGCTATCATATGGGCGGCTATCATATGGGCGGCTATCATATGGGCGGCTATCATATGGGCGGCTATCATATGGGCGGCTATCATATGGGCGGCTATCATATGGGCGGCTATCATATGGGCGGCTATCATATGGGCGGCTATCATATGGGCGGCTATCATATGGGCGGCTATCATATGGGCGGCTATCATATGGGCGGCTATCATATGGGCGGCTATCATATGGGCGGCTATCATATGGGCGGCTATCATATGGGCGGCTATCATATGGGCGGCTATCATATGGGCGGCTATCATATGGGCGGCTATCATATGGGCGGGGTTTAATGATCGTTTTCTGTTAGGATTGTGATAGCCTGGGTTTCGGAGCTAACACAATTCTCGCGGGGCGGTCGCGTTGGCTTGTTAGGTTTTGGAAAACACGACTAGCTGTTATCGCTTCATTAGGTCATTCAATCAGTAGACCCCACGGTTCACAATAGCAAACTTTGAATTTCTACAATGTAGGGGTAATACCTAACCAAAATAATGGATCCATGCAAAATAAAACATTTCAAATTACCTACTTTTACTAATTTTGAAATTGGTAAAGGTCTTAGTATATGCTTAAATTTGAATATAATTTACTCAAAATTACCCGAACAACGGCCTTTTTTTCCTAGATTTTGATTAATATTTTGCCACCCCTTATATAAAATGACAAATTCTTTCATCGTTGTCACATTGTTTTACCTGGTCAATAAGATGGGACAGCAGGCAAAGCTGTGCAGTGTAGTTTTCATACTCAAAATCTAAATATAAAACCGAATTTGGGCTATTGTACGATTGTGACTATTAATATCACGAATGCTTATGAATGGCAACTGACTGATCATAATGGTGACAATATTGGAATACTATTTTGTTGTATTTGACAACAAAATGAATTCAACAGATCAGTAAAATAACCACTTTAGTTCATAATATTTGTAAATTTACAAGGGGCTTTATTCAGCATATTTGTTTGTTCGGGCGCCGTGTTAGGGTTCATCCCAACAGAGCTCGATCATTAAGCCCCGCCCACATGATAGCCATCGGCTATCCTTGAGGGGCTGTATATTATTGGTCACAGTCAGTAACACTGAGATAAGTCTTGTATTTATCCTTCTACATGTAAATGTGTTATAGCAGCAGTGTTATTTTTAACGGTAGGTAAGAGCAAAAATATTTACTCTAATCAAAAGAAGTTTCTTCGTAAATTAATATGAAATTGTGTGACACTTTTGCTCATAAGCAGTAACGCAAGTCAATGAAAAAGCCCAACCTTTGTCATTATACAGCAAAAACTTGCCACATGATGTTTATTCATATCAGTATTTGCTTCATATGTTGGAACCATTGTATGTTGAAACCATTGTATGTTGGAACCATTGTGTGTTGGAACCATTGCATGTTGAAACCGTTGGATGTTGAAATCATTGTATGTTGGAACCATTGTATGTTGGAACCATTGTATGTTGGGACCATTGTATGTTGAAACCATTGTATGTTGAAACCATTGTATGTTGGAACCATTGTATGTTGAAACCATTGTATGTTGAAACCATTGTATGTTGAAACCATTGTATGTTGAAACCATTGTATGTTGAAACCATTGTATGTTGAAACCATTGTATGTTGAAACCATTGTATGTTGAAACCATTGTATGTTGGAACATTTGTATGTTGGAGCCATTGTATGTTGGAACTATTGTATGTTGGAGCCATTGTATGTTGAAACCATTGTATGTTGAAACCATTGTATGTTGAAACCATTGTATGTTGAAACCATTGTATGTTGAAACCATTGTATGTTGGAACCATTGTATGTTGGGACCATTGTATGTTGAAACCATTGTATGTTGGAACTATTGTATGTTGGAACCATTGTATGTTGGAACCATTGTATGTTGAAATCATTACATGTTGGAACCATTGTATGTTGGGACCATTGTATGTTGAAACCATTGTATGTTGAAACCATTGTATGTTGGAACCATTGTATGTTGGGACCATTGTATGTTGAAACCATTGTATGTTGGAACCATTATATGTTGGGACCATTGTGTGTTGGAACCATTATATGTTGGGACCATTGTATGTTGGAACAAATATTCCATAAGAATACATTGTATATTGTTGATTCATTACTAATCTCAGAACTGACAAAAGTTACTTAAATGTAAAATTTAAACAAATACACTAAATAAAACTATATAAATAAAACTAAATGTAAAAAGCTAAATTATATGTAAAAACTACATTAATAAAGTATTAATGAGTAAAGCGAGGTTCTTATTAATATTAGACCTTAGAGGCACATTAACAGAAGTGCAGGCTCGGCAATGCTTATATTCAGTGGTAAAAATAAGCCCCACTAAAAACATTAAAACTACTCATTTTTTATTTGTAAGCATATACACATTTTAAGTAGTCAGCAATTTAGTTAAGTCAAGACTACACAGCTGCTGACTTCATTGTCAACAGCATGTCAATAATTCCAAAACTAGACCAAGAGAGACAAACCTCAAACTCGTTTTGATGTAATCAAAGAATATGTAATCAGAGTAAAGTTGTTAAAATGATTGCAATACTTGCTATCAACACTAAGGGTTGTCTGTAAAATAAGTATGGTTGAACCTGGATGATTGGTTTAAAACATCTAATACAGGCAGGCAAGCTTGAGTTGTCAGTGCACCGATATGTTCGAAGCACACTCCTAATGGAGTAAACAATACCTGAGCAATTTCTTAATCTACCGTAACAAATTTTTGAAAATATAGCAAATGGTGGCTGAGTGTACCTCAAACAAACATAGGGAACGCATTAACTTGGAGACAATTTCAAAGCCTCAAAACACTTTCTTCACCACAAAGCAATCAAAACTATCTTAAGCCTTAGCTACTGAAGCAGATATTAGTATCAACATTTATCTGTATGCTTGGCATAAACAAAGGCATACAATTCATCTACCAACATAGAATTCTAGACAAAATATTGGCATGGACCAATAGAATTCTAGACAAAATATTGGCATGGCCTAATAGAATTCTAGACAAACTATTGGCATTGCACAACAGAATTCTAGACAAAATATTGACATTGACCAATAGAATTCTAGACAAAATATAGTCATAGGTTATTATTTAGACTATTTGTTACTGTTTAAAAAGTGAGTCAAAGTAGAGATGCAGTAAAACTAATACTCAAAAAAGCTTTGGTTACACAGTAGTGAACATTAGTTATGCTTTTCACACATGTTTTCGATAGCAAGAAGTCTACCATGTTGGTATTGGTTTTAAACACTTTTATATTTCTAGCATTTTATTTGTTACTCAGTAAGTGTATTCATTTATTCTTAACAGTTGCCTAAAATAGTTTGTTTGGAACTCTTGCATCCTTCATGTTCATTGGCTCTTTTGTTATCATCTGGCGTATAATTTTAATTTTTAAGTTTTCTAAAACAAAAAGTACTCCTTTTATGTGACAATTACAATATAAAGAATTGTTGGAAATAGCCTAAAGGACTAGACTTCTTTGGACAATATATCACAGAGGCATTATTGATGTCCACCAAGATCATTTGTTGCGCTTATGCTTGACTACAGAGGTAGGTCATTGATACTGTTGATTTCTTCGAGGTGCTTCATTGTATTTCAATAATGCTTATGCTGATAGTGTTAACTAAAGGAAGTGTAGTGTTCAAAGTTGCTTTCCAAGTTTTTTTTTAATTTGATTAGCCTTGGAAAAAAAGATGGCAAATGGAGATATATCATAATTTCGCCTAATTTTTCTTAAACCATGCTCAGTGCTCACTTTATCAGGCAATGGATCACAACAGATCTAAACGTATTTCAAACAAGCACCTGCACCGACTGTCATGCTACAAACACAGTTTCCATCACTTGAATGATGTAGATTTGGAGTTGTGTACACTTTGGGTTACCATGTGATAAGTGTACCAATGGACACTCACTTGCTGCGGATTAATGTGTGTGCTTTGTTAAAAAAGATAACAATTTGTACGCCAGAGTAAATAGGGGTACAGTCGGAACCACACAAATCGAATAAGAACAACTAAAGTGTAAAAAATGTTTAAAATGGAATACCTTGCGCGACATTTTCTCGCGCATCATTCGCAAGTGCCGTTTCCATCTTCAACGTGCATAAAACATTTCGTAAAAATTTGCGCGGAACAAAACTCGCTCGACTTGAGAATTTTTTTTATTTTTATCTTGAGGATGACGAAAAAATTGTGAATTAACCATGTCACAGAAACATAGTGATTATCTGCAGCGAGAACGAAGCCACGACAACAGCTACTCATGACATAGTTTGGTATGCTAAATTTATCAAGCTCAACTTAAAATACACGGAACCAAATTTTCCACAATATTAGCAACTAGGACTACATACTATTATGTCGACTAATTCGTCCAATGCACAAACATGATTGAAAGTTGATTTTCAAAAGAACAAGCGTTTAGAAAAAATTAACGTTTTACCTTGCAGAAAGATTTATTGATTTTATTCACCAATTAATACTATCTATTTGAGCACTTTCTATAAGGTAGTCATAACCAGACAATCAGAAGATTTCATTAAATCACCAGCAGCTGGTTAAGGCAAGTGGAAAGGAACATCCAGTTTTAAAAATTTTCAAGATGTAATTCAAAAATTCAGCAGCTTCAATCAATACTTCTCACATTACATATACTAGTACCCAGTAATTATAAGAGAAATTATATCTGACAAAAGGTAAGTAAATATTTTATTTAAAAAATTCAATCCTTTACTTTTAATCACCAATTCAAAGTTCTATTTAAAATACTAAACAGTGAAACGCACACAAAATTAAACAAACATTACTCAATAAACATATCATTTGAAAAAGAAGTTGAAGCTGATATCTATCAAATTTCATAATAAACAACATGGATACTTTATATCGGTTCCACTGCTGTTGTCTGGTTGTTTTGGAAAATTCATGCATACATTTTATCGATTACCCTGTACTCCCCAACTCTGTTAAAACTACCAGACAACTATCCATTGGTAAACACTTATGCTGTTAGACATATGCCTTGTCTAGTAAGACTCGGTCCATGACTTTCAATTATTGACAGCAAAAGCAGGTCTGATCAGAAATGAGAAACAAAATTTTTTTTTAATTTTGTAATGCTTTCTTCTATACACAAAAACATACAATAACACAATGTTATTTCCTATTTAAATTTATATTTAATACTTTATATTTCTTATTTTATCCTAGCCTCTAACCCTGGCTTGGGACAAACAGACAAACCAATGGACGGACAGACAGGCACCACTCCATTCTGATATACATGTATATTAAGTATTCATTGGAAAACATTTCGGCATACCTATGCAGTAAAATGCTCCGCTAAACAAATATTACCAAAGGTCAAAGGTTAGCACAATCAGCACTGAAGCGTAGATGGGCATTAGTCTGTATATAACTTGGATCACTACATGGGTCTCTCATAACTTATCTCGAGTTGAGATCTCAAAGTTAATAGCACTTAAAATGGTCTTCATCATCATTTGGCTAAGAATGAGAGGTCAATAGGGACAAAGATCAAACACCCTAAATACCTGCTATATTCTTGGTCCTAAGAACGCAAATTGAGCGCATCCTTTGCAGTTAGAAATCTGTTTTGTAGTAAACAGTTACTCAACACATAACTGGATGTAGCAAAAAAATTTAAAATTAGTTAAAAAGTTCAAGAAACGAAAACAGAGTTAAACTTCATTTAAGCTAGTGACAAAATATTTTAATAAAAAGTACATTTATAATTTTACTTTTACAAGTATGTTTCATAGCCTGCCTTCAATGATGCAGCTTGCCACGCAGTGACCTTTGTGCATCTCTGAAAAAACATTTGTATTCTTTTTTCAATCAATAAAAGTTTCTTAAATAATGGTTATTACCAATGGCCATCAAAGGCCTGACGTAACTGTGTCAACGTGACTGTATGCCTTGCGGCTCAAATGCTATAGAATTTTCAACATGACATAACTTCACAAGAATAACTACCAAGAGAGAGCCACATCAATATAAAAAGTATAACTTTGAAGCCTTTGAACTTATGACTATGTTAAGTAACAGTTGGAATCTTATCGCTTTAATACTAAGCTGTCCCTTGCTAATATACCCAGGCGGATGAGAACACGCAAAGCTGACGAGTCAGCATTCCAAGCCAGTGCATATTTGATAGGTCAATCAGAACTAGTTATTCACATGGATTGCATTTACGCTTACGTAAAATATAGCTTGTTAAGAACCACTGGTCGCTACTGAGTGTGTACAAGATTTGAGAGATGAGTTTACATAGATTTAGCCAATTTTAGGGTATTAACAAGACACGTGTTAACAGCAGCAAAGGTCAGCGCTGAATTATCGAATTACCTGCATCTATGCTGACAAGGAGCCATTAATCCATTACACATGCCAACATTCAATGTGCTTGCCTAGATTGCTCGATATAAAAACAAAGGTTGTTAAGGATGGTTTGCCCACTTACGTGTAGGAGCCGTATGCTCTGATAATATACTGTCCAACATTTGAAAGCTTCCCACCAGCCTGTTCATGTCAAGAGTGCCAAAGCCGGACGGTCTTTCCAACAGTGTCAAGTCGTTAACGCTGTAGGATTTGTTGGAAAGAGAACTACGGAATGAGTGGAAAGATTCTTTGTCTGAACCGACGACAGAAGTTTCGTCAAACGATCTGCAAGTGTGACTAGACAGCTCGCTATTTGATTTGAACATACTATTTTTACGTAGACTAGATTGATAAGACCGGGAATCTTCAGGAATCTTCAAATGTTGTGGCTTCATCTCGACTGTTTGAAGACTGCTTGTTGATTCTTCACTAGCGGTGTCCACGACGGTTTCACCCATCGCCTCCGCCAGTCGATAGCGTTCACTTTCAGTATCTGAAAATCCATCAGGTCGCTCAACAGAAACAGACTCACTGAAGGATTTGAGACTAATCCGTTTTACAAGCCCTTCAGATTTATCTAAAGCTGGATCTACCAACACAAATGCTTTTTTGTCTGCAGTGACTTCAGCTTCAACTGCAGAGATTTTTAGAACTTCGCATTTCATGTCCATTTCTACCTCTGAACCCTTGCCAAGTTCCCGATCTTCTACCGTCTGTGGAAAACTTCGCCTCTTCGAATTATAGCTATTTCTCCTTCGTTTTACTGAACATGGATCACTGTTCCTTTTAACATGCTGGTTCTCAAACTCGTGAATAGGTCTAGTACGTTGTAATGACGAATGCTTAGCTTTGCTTTCGTTACTGCTTCCATCTATTCTCTTATCTACATCAGCTACTGAATCAGTGATATAACTAGCAATGGATACTTGCTTTATTATCTCATCGGTGTCTGATAAGCCTTCATTAACATCCTCTCTACAATTGCTCTCTTCGACAAGGTGAGTATTGTCGATGTTGTCAGTCATTCCTTGTCGCTCACAATTGGCTTCAGTTGGCAATGGTTTTTCTATCAATTCGGGAGAATTGGGATAGGAGGTTATTGGCAAATCATCACCAACTGACTGCGAAATTTTACTAAGCTGCTTTTTATATCGAGTTTGTTTAAACTTCTGATTTTCCAAAGGTTTTTCAACTTCTGGTGTTTTCACTAGATGTGCTTCTCTGATTTTATCAGTAAGTTCTGACGAAGATTCACTCGACGGTGAGGGTGTTTTGCTTGAGCCCCATGGAAAGATCTCCGCTTTATTTGGCTTTCCAACACTCTGATGAGAGCCTTCCTCAGCTGAAATCTTTTGGAAAAAAGACAATGGACGAGCCTCGGTACTTGAAACAGGCACTCGCAAAGGTTGAGGTAAGACTATTTCCTCACTTTTACTCTTGATCAGATCCTTGTCTAGCGACTTCTCATTAGAATCTGATGGCTGAGGCGAATCTCCTAGCAACATCTGCCAATTGCCTGACGACTTTTGACGTCGATGTGATCTCTTCGCTGACTCAACAGTTGTTTCTTTGAGATTAATCGTAACCGTAGAAGCTACTTCTCCATTTTCCTGAGCGACTAGTAAACTCTTGCCATCTCCCGCTGAAGAGGATACAACCTTACCAGTTATAGAATCAAGCCCGGATTTAGATGGCTTGTCCTTCGAAGACTTCTGTGATGATTGGTCACTGGAAAGATCATAAGTCTTTCCCCCTCCAAACCACCTCTTCATTGTGTTCTATTCCAGATAATTCAAAGTTAAAAATCCATAGCAAAGTACAATCCTTCAAACCTTTTTACGATTGCCAGCATTAGTTGAGCTTCTCCAAATCATCTTTCGGATTTGTTTACATGGCGAATTACCAAGAAGTAATCAAGGCGTATCATTTGCCGTTGAAGTATACCGCGGTGACTAGTATAGAAGTGTCACACTTGAATGAGTTTCATGGCTCTACCAGCAAGGTTTACCACAACTAGCTTGTTAATTTCACTTGATGCGCATACTTCAGCACTGAACTAGTTCAACTTGATGCTGATAAGGCATTAAGATTGTTACGCATCTAAATTTGAGTAAACCTACAGAAACTGACTATGAAAAGGCTGTATTGCAGAATTCTTTAACTATCTAAACAAACAACAGCAAAATTGGAATAGAAAACAAAATTAGCTAATGAAAACCTTAAAGAAAAGCAGTAGTTAAATTTTTCTTTAATTTTCTGTCTTTTGTTAATCGATCTATGACAGTTTGCCTTAGTGCAGTTTAACATGTGTCGTGTTAAAGCGCATATCCACAAGCTACAAAACAATTCTAGTACAGCCAAAATTTCGTAACAGTTAATAATGCCGTAGCGTCCAGACATGCAGCGACATAGGAGTTAATAAAATTATTGACGTTTTCTTCCAGTAAAGAATTAAAGTGAAATCAGCGTTCATTTGCAAAGGATCTGAATCATTACATAACTAAGCTGCATGTAGTGAAAGCTCTATTGAGCGAGCATGAAACCTAAACAATAATGTAGTTGCTGCTAAAGAATCCTGGCAGCGAAATGTTTCACTCTTCAACTATTAAGCGACCAGTCGAAAGGTTTGTAATCCAGCTCAGTAGCTGAGCTATGATTTAACCTTATTTATATGCTGCATTGTGGCATGTTTATGTCATTATATTAAATGCATGACATATTAATCAAATAAGAAAGTGATGACTCCATATTTCCATGTAAGTCCGATGAAGAGCTATATAAATTTTCTGTTACTAAAGTTCAGCAGTATTACTAACATCCGAAGTAGTGAGGTTAATGAGATTAAGTATGGGATGAATAAACAGCAGTGTTAAAAATAATGAATCATTTGAATTTGCTAAGATATCCATTGTTTTTATAGATTTAACTAGTTCATTTTGAGCCAACCCTAGCAAAGGGTTTAATTTTTAAATTTTTATTTTAAATTAATTAAATATTTAAATCAATATTTTTAAATCGCTTAAAACTTGTAAAATCTTAAAATTTATTTAAGGTTACTTAAATGCGTGTCAACTCACATTTTGGCTAGAAATTTCACAACATACAGTTTCCAAGTTTTGACAGTGCGTACCGCTTTTATATAAGTGTTATCAAAGATTTTAACAAACATTATACAACTTAATAAAATTGATAAACAAATATTTCCTGAAAAATGGAACAACTGTTCAACAATATTGGTGGCCCTCAAGAGGCCATCGGGGTATGAAACTGAACAAATCGCACTAACAAACTGCGGAGAATTTTGGTCATTTAACACGATCCAATCAGCATTTAACTATGTTTCAGCATAGCAGAATAAAGGGGAGAAAATTCCCTTTTCAATGACATATGGTTTGCTATAGTTTGTGGCAGAAAAAAAAATTGGCGAAAACAGCAAACTATGCATGAGAATGCAGACAGTCCATCATTTTTTTTAAATCGAAGTATCAAAAGTGCTGATATATCACACCGTTCAGTTTGGTCCCAGTTTGTAACTCATAAACATCATAGTTATATCAACGCAAGTTTATTTCAACTCCTTTTGCTGGTTCATAAAAGCGCAAGATTCATCATCAAAGCGCTGATTTTCATTCAACAAACTCAAATATAGAATTACTGCTGAAGTAGCAAATATTGTCTATTGTTGTAACATTTCAGCAGTTGTACTAGAAGCTAGTACAATTGTTATGAGTCGATCTGCGCATATTTTAATTTACGTGGAGCAATATTACTGTATTCTTAACGTGATATTTTGCCATTTCTTTCTCCATTCGTTATTTCATTCTTGCTATTTGAACGATTTTTCAAATTTTCTCACATGTTACAACATTTTCTACATATATTACAGTTTTTATGTTTAGCAATATTTAGGACCTTTTACCAGGTCCTCTAAAACTTGATATACACTGTATATCCATGTTATGCGACATTTTGAAAGTTAAATCACTGAACAAACTAGGTTTGTAATAATTAAACTAGGTTAAGCGTATCTTAACATTTCCAAAGCTGAAGCATGTGTGTGATTGTATAAGTCATTGTAAATCTTTTTTCCACTTTCTGCTGTTCAGATTTGTCCAGTCACGAAAATAGACTCTAAACATACTGACAAGCTGCACAGGTGCTTGTAAGACATCGTGAATGACTTAGTAATAACCTTTAGCAAGCGGATCAAGGAACCTTAGGCGAGGCGATAAAATCCTGAGCATCTGAATGTGAGAAATTTATATTTTCGAAATTCAAGAGACAAATTTAAACAATTTAAAAGGCTTTGTTAACATAAAACTATACATTTTTTCATCTTTATAAAAAAACTTTGTTATAGTGATACACTTTTCCATTTCTATCACCTACCACGCTGTGGAGTACAAAATCAGACACTACTAGTAATTCAAAATCTATCAAAATCATTCATCATACTTAATGGATCGCATTCTCTTCAAGAATGCGATCCAGTCTTTCTCGCTTCAAGTAAACCGCACTGAAACCTGCGCAAGATTTACATAGATAACGATCTTAACAGGAGAGTTAAGATCAAGCAGTTATCAATAGCAATTTCGCTATGCCAACGAGTGCATGACAAATGACTTGCATGAACATGAATTCACTTAACTTGGTGATTAATCTGGTAACTATGGAAACAACGCGACTATCGAATAGCAAATCGCTTAGCAACATGTAAACAGTGAGAATGAAGCATGTGTTCATCATTTCAACTATATCTTTAGTTTGTAAATAAATAAAATATATTTCTTTATAACTTTATCTAGATTAGGGTTTCAATAGCTGACAAGAGGGGGCAACTGCTATTTCTAGGCCATTAGAAGCGGTGTCTTAAGTTAGAGTAATGTGCTAAATGAAGTCAACTTTGGAATCTTTATAATGGCTCGTAAATAAATAATAAAACTTAAATTAAAACAGTTGAACATAAAAAAGTTGCTAATTTTCATAGACTATGAATGAGGACAGAAACGTTATAAAAATAAACTAAAAAGAACCTGAATTTTACGTTATTAATTTCTAACCGTAATTTGCTTATCAAGCAAATAATGCAGCTAAGAAGTAAGAGTCTCACACTAAAATTGACGCTACTCCATAAGAAAATATTTTAAATTGTTTTGCTGCCACTAAATGAAAATATTGAGCTGGAGCAAAAAATAAAAGCATAACTTACCATTGACATCCAGACCCAGAACTACTGAAGATTTAGAAGATAAAGAAGGAACAAGAAGACTCTTGGAGGGTTGGGGAAAATCCATGTTTCAATTTACAGCTTGCACGATAATACAAGCTGTATTTTTTGAGTTCATCTTCTGCAGTTGATGTCAAATCTGAAAGTCAAAAGTATGAAGCCGGTAGTAAATGTTGTACAGTTTAAGCAGACCAAACCTAACTTTAAAACTTTTTTGTATTAATATCACGTATTAAAGGTAAATATATCATAAGTAACGATCATTTGTCTCACAACCAACGCACTTGATCTCTGCAGTTTCAGTTTAGACTCAAAATTCTACACCTGAATTATTAATTAAGCCTTATAAACTAACTTGAATAGTTTGAGGTGGTTATTTACAACAATAATTAAAGATTTTATGACATAGCACTAAAAATCATCACTGAAGAGGCAAGCAGTTCGCTTGATTTAATCTTCAGCCATGCCTGTGATAGAGAGTGCAAGGCACTCAGGAATATGTTATGAATAGCGCTAAAGTTAATAGAGTATACAACTATAGCTACTAATAAATCGTAGGCATACCTATAAAAAAAATTTTAAGGTAAGTAAATAGTTTAGTTCATACTCTTAAAAAAGCAATTTTCTCTCATTTCAATTAATTATCAGACCATAATCTCTCGGTTCTCGAATAGCATTTCATGAGTCAAGGTCATTTGTGTTTATAACCTCCTCCAGCGTGTTCAGATCAGTTTTGTTTTATAATTGTGTAGTCTTTGCGATTTAAAGTTTTTTGTTTAAATTTTTCATTAAAACAATTTTGGTCAAATAGTTTGAGTTGTTTTTCACAATTCGCGTTAAATGTGTTAATGGATGCATAGCAACGAAATGGTCCACTTCCGGAAAGATCTTACTTCTTTGCAAGTTTGTTGTCATATTCTTATTTGAAACAACATGAACGCTGGGCAGTTTTTTTTTAAAAACAAACCACAGTTTTTTGTCTAAAAATAATATATTACAATGAACTAACACAATCAAATATCCAAGTTTTCGTTTTGTTGCTTAGTCTTTTGTAATAGTAAGCAGTCAATCGCCTTTTCACGATTGGCATGAAGATCGGTTAGCGTTTGTTCACAAATATTGCTAGCTTTTAGATAACTAAATATGATGTCAAAATTTGATAAGTGTATTATCTTGATGTGCATGTTCAATACATTGCGTAAAACCCCCTGTCAGTCAACTTGTGTAGTTTTGTTGAGTTTTAAATAAAATGAATAATTTAAAATTATTCATTTTATTATTAACATTTAATTGTGGCCTGTGCAATATATTGGATATAATATTTGTTGGTAACAATTTTACTAATAATGGTATTCAATGTTAGTTAAATTGAACAACCATATAGTAGTTTTTTTCATGTTGTGGTTCATGAAATGTAAGTGTCATAGATGATAGTTAATGCTCAATGTGATATTTTGCAAAATAAAAAAAAATAATTTGTGCCATATAAAAACTTTGATATTAACTCAAATTGTGCTTTTAACATTGAACTGCAGCAAACCAAAATTAGACATACATCGAGACATATACTGATTCAGTGTAAATATATTTTTAGAATTGTGATCGATAAAAACAAACTCAAATTATTAGCATATATACGAGCGTGGTGTTAAACTTGCTTAATTATTAAATATGCAACACTTTGTTTTTTAACTATCAAAGCAGTGTTAGTTTTTTTGTAAATGTATAGTTGGAAGGTATCTGAAATTGTTTTGTGTAGTTTTCCATTATTTTGCTTAGATTTTTAGTTAAAGAAACAACTGCTAGCTACAAGAACTAGTTATACAAAGCATCTAAGCTATAGAATAATAACGCTGTATCATAAATACTAAACCTTTCAAAAATACAAGAATGTTATTACTAGCGCTATTTGTGGTGTTGATATAAAACAATTGCATAGAGAAGAAAAGTGAGATGTTTTACATAGAATCATTAAATAAGTTTTACCTACTATTTTATTTACAATCATTTCATCAACAAAGTAATTATGTATTTAGTCACATTGAATACGCTGGTATTATAACTAAAAATAATCAAGTGTACAATATGGCAAAAAAATTAAAATCTGTAATACATACACTTGAAAATTTTCTTAGTGTAATGCCTTGAGCAATTGGACGACATTTTTTCAAGCTATTAAAAGCTTTACAAAAACACCAAATTTATTCAGTGGGTTTCCAGATTTTAGTTTTCTTAATATGCCACGTAATAAAACTCAAGCAATTTAACTTCAAGAGTTTAGTCTTTCTATAGTTATACATTCTTATCTAACATTAGTGAAGTATTACCCATTCATATCTAACATTAGTCTAGTATTATACATTCATATCTAACATTAGTCTAGTATTATACATTCATATCCAAATTAGTCTAATATTATGCACTCATATCTAACATTAGTCTACTATTATATGTTCATATCTAACATTAGTCTAGTATTACCCATTCATATCTAACATTAGTCTAGTATTATACATTCACATCTAACATTAGTCTACTATTATACATTCATATCTAACATTAGTCTAGTATTATACATTCATATCTAACATTAGTTTACTATTATACATTCATATCTAACATTAGTTTACTATTATACATTCACATCTAACATTAGTCTAGTATTATACCTTCACATCTAACATTAGTCTAGTATTATACATTCATATCTAACATTGGCTTACTATTATACATTCATATCTAACATTAGTCTACTATTATACATTCATATCTAACATTAGTCTAGTATTATACATTCATATCTAACATTAGTCTAGTATTATACATTCATATCTAACATTAGTCTAGTATTATACATTTATATCTAACATTGGTCTACTATTATACATTCATATCTAACATTAGTCTACTATTATACATTCATATCTAACATTGGTCTACTATTATACATTCATAACTAACAAGACTCACCAACTTGCAGAATGACATTTTCACCGTTACCTCGTCTGAGGACGGCCAACAGTTCTAGTGACTGCATAGAGTACAGCACTGGAGCCAAGTATGTCGGTAAAGTAGAAGGCAAAAGACGAAAAGGCTCCGGAACTTTCCACTGGCCGAATGGTGCCAAGTATGAAGGAGAATTCGCGGATAATCGCCGTGAAGGGCAAGGTAAGTTGTAATTGCTATGTTTTACCTATCTTTTATTTTTTTGGTTTATTTTTTGGGAAATGTTTCCACGCTTCAAATGGGGTCGAAGTTGCTTCCAGTCCAAATCATAGAACCGTAAAATCGGAAAGTATTCGACTGACTCCATTTTGTTTCACTAAATATGTGTGAAGGCATTCGCTGGGAGAGAGCTACTCTACTTTAACTAGTTTCATTCTGAGGGATACATTGAAAATCTTGGAAAGGTCTATATAGTACAACTCCAAGTCATCGAAATGGTAGGGTCTGAATTCATCGGCAGCAAGCAACTCCGAACCCATTCGAAGTATGGAAGAAGTGATTTTGTATCAACAAGCTTTTATTGAGTTTAAAAGTGCTAACCGTCTGCTCTTGTGAGCTGCAAGTTCGCTTTACCATTATTACTTTAATTTTTTTGCCAGTATTTCAATTGATTTACAATTGAATACAATTATTTGATTTGCTCTTGATCAATTTTGACACTTTGTTGTTTTTACATAATAAAATTCAGTGTCTTTTTTTTCATTATTTGTCAAGAGAATGGAAAAATCTATAAAACTCTTAGAAATATTGGCAAATATTTTTTATAGAGCCTAATTACTTGTTGTCAATAGCTTTTTGTTTACAAATTTTTTGAATTTATATTATTTTTGACAATTTTTTTATATATAAACTTGTTTTATAAACAACAAATCCACAATTTTGCTATTGCCGATGGAGTTGTGAAGTTGCCAGTCCTTCTTAGCATAACTTTTTTTAACAAAATTTTAAGATTTTAGGGAGTTTTTTGCAAATTTTTTATTAAAATATAACTAGCGCAACCTCAGGTACAAAGCTTCACGTTGTTTAAGCAAATTGAGTACTTGTCGACTTTAGTTTCTTTATAAAAGTTTGATGAACTCGCTCTATTGATCTACAGGAGTTCAAGAGTGGCCAGATGGCAGTCTGTATGAGGGAGTGTTTAGTGATGATTTGAGACACGGTCAAGGCACCCAAACTTGGCAAGATGGATCTGTAAGCCTTAAAATTATATTCATGCTAGATTGAGTTCTGTTGATAATTTGAACTTTTTTGATAATATCATCAGAATTATCAACAATTATTTGAAAATCGATAGCTTTCGCAAAAAATTTGGCGTAATCTAAAAGCCCTTGTATGAGTTTTTTTTATTCTTTAAACTTTTTAAACCAAATTAAAGCATTTTTGCTTCTGTGAATACAGTACATGGTTGACACCTAGGTAACAACAGCGTCATCATAAACTAAGCAATAGAAATTCTGTGTACTTATATGTTTCATCTATTTTATGGCAGTCGTAAAGCTTGGTTTATACCATTCTTGAATAAAGTTGTGTTTTTGTTAGAGACATTTATTCATTATTGGGTTGTTAATAAGTAATAATATTCATAGTTATCATACAGCGCTTTTGAGGTAAGACAAGTCCAAAGTGTGTCGACAATGTGCATGATCATTGCCACCTTGTGTGAAGAATGTGTGAGTTGAAATCAATGTCTTATTTATTTGTCTGTGCAACTGTGAATCCCAAAATAGAAACTTAGCTTTGACTATTTAAGTTTTCTTCATGCTTGCTTTTATGACAGCATAATTTTTTAATTAGAGGGTTTCGTAAAAACATAGATGACTTACTGAAACCATGTTTTAAGATGGCTGCTTAGAGTTGTTTTAGTTTTCTTATTCAGAAATGCATTTATACCTCAAGCAACCATGGTCTAGCGGGTTTAGTAAAACGTGCGATGCGTGAAGCATTGCGGGACGCTGCTTAAAGGGTAAAATCATGACAGATCGTCATAAAATTGCTCCCAAAGGCTTACCATATGCATTTTAAGTAATATTTCAACAAACCAGTGATTTTCTTTCCAAGTTTAAATTATTTTCAAGCTAATACATGTCGGAGTTTTGTTTAAAGCATGTGTGAATATGATAACTCCTGACAATTTTAGCTAGTTTTAATACATTTTGAACTAATTTCGATCTTCACGCATTTTCCTAGTTTGAGAAAAATCTCAACAAACTAGAAAAATGCATGAGGGTCAAAATTGGTCCAAAATGTACTAAAACTAGCTAAAAACACTTTGAAATTTATTAGAAATTGCCAGCAATCATATTCACACTTGCTTAAAAACTTCGACTTGTATTAGCTTGAAAATAATTTGCACTTGGAAAGAAATTCACTGGTTTGTTGAGATATTACTTAAAATGCATCTGGTAAGCCATTGGGAGCAATTTTATGACAATCCGACATGAATTTAGCCATCATGCAGTGTCACGCAATTCATCACGCATCGCACGTTTTACTAAACCCGGTCGTCTAGCGGTCCCTAGCGCCTGACCAGCAAACAACAGGTTGGGGGTTCAATACCCAAAAAAGGCCACTAGTGTTGACAGGAATGACATCCAACTGTAAATTGTTCTCTGCAACTGGGCATGCCTATAACTGAGCATGTTTACAGTTGTGGAGGTTCTTTTACCACTAGATTCAGACATTTCCAGCCAAGCAATTATGGATCACAGAGCCATTGTTTGTGTAACATTGCTCTTACAAACATGCACCGCTTTAGCTTGCAGTAAGCTAAACAGATGTCATGCTCGATCCTGAAGGAATTGCTCAAACAAGTCTTTACCTTTGAAAACTAATGATTGATGTAGTCATCCATATATATAAAGACATTGCTTTAGCCACATGGGGTCTCTGATATCTACTTCTCTTATGATGTTGTATTGTGTATCGGGCATCTTTAAATTAAAACATGGACCTTTCGGCCTCAGTATAGTTCAGTTTGCTAATTAACTGCTGGTAATTTTCTCAACTCTTTCGCAGCTATTCAGCAGCTCAAATTAGACACAAGTTTTTTGGCTTCTGTTTGGTAAGGAGTACAATAGGTGGTAATATGAGTTCCTCTCTTTACAGAAATACACAGGTCTGTTCTTCAGAGACCGTCGGCATGGTCGAGGCCACTACATTTGGGCAGACGGCTCTAGTTTTCTTGGCCAGTTTTACACAGACAGAAGAGAGGGCTATGGCAAGTTTACCTACAGCAATGGCAACGTTTTTGAGGTGAGCCTCGACTTGACTTGGCATGTTTTTAACAATCACAAAGTGATTGGTTAACACCCAATAGCCTAACAGCTTTTGGTATGGATAGGAGTGTTGGCGGTTTTAGAGGTTGCTTAGAAAAGGTGTTTGGTAAAAAATGAAATCTTAGTAAGACCATGATCTTAGCTTAAAGTCACAAAGGCAAACCGATCCTTTTTTTATCTTAGAATGCGGGCTACTAGCGAGCTAGCAAAAATGGAACAATATTAAGCTATGATGTATTGTCTATTGCTAGTGTTTTTCTATAAATAGATAACTTCGAAAACTCTCAAAGATACATTTTCTCCGGACCATGTACGTACATTCAAGGTTATAATTGAGATGTGGTGATGAAAATGTCTCACCGAACTGAATGTGAAAACAATTTTTGCAGAACCATGTATATTGACAGTCATTTGTAAAAATTTAGAAAATATTAGCACTCGTACACTGGCAGTTCGGTATGCCATGAGAGATTTTCAGTTGTGATAGCTAATTGCGTAATTATTCCTGTTATGTGGCAAGGCAATCAACTTTTGCAGGTGGTATAGTGTGAGTCTGCCAAGTCGAAAGTCGCGAGTTCGACTTTGGTTGCCAGCAATCTTTTCCTAACTGCTAAGGGTGGCTACGAATGGACACGGCTCATTATAGTAAAAATTATGTTGAATCATATACTTCTGCATTTAAACGTGTTATAATTAAATGCAGAACAATAGGTTAGGTATTTAAATAGACATTTGATTATGCATTTAAAAGTTTTATATCTAAATGATTATTTACGGTCTCCTTATCATTGACATTTTTATTTTAATAAGTGTTAACAAATGATAACGTCATTCTTGTAAAAAAATATTAGTGCAAATACTTCATAATGTGTCAGTATTTTTATATGGAACTCAATTTAAAAACAAACTGGTCATCAGTCATTAATTAAAAATATGTTTAAATGGATCCAAACTAAAAATATCCAGCAATTTGTGCACTTTACTCCTAAGAGAAGACAATTCTTGACATAGCTCAAATGAGCAAATTAACTAATTGCCTGTGTAAAAGTCTGTTATACAAAGATAAACTAAAAGTCTGGATCTGATTGTTATAACACTGACAATGTTATGACATTTAAGGTATTTTTAATACCCAATAAATAGTTATATTGAGCACATCTTTCAGACTCTCCTGTTATATTATACGAGTATCCAGGCAGTCCAGTGCACCATGGGAGACCATCAAGTGTAATAACCCTACAATTATTCAGTTAGGCTGCAAGGCGGTAGAGTGGTGCAGTTGATAGGGTGCCTGGCCGCTAGGCCGACTATATGAGTTTGGTTCCCATTCGATAAATTTTTTCCCAACCTTGAACAGTAGTTTCGGACAGAGGGACGGACAGAAATTAACTATACATACAAATATTCCGTACTGCTAATGAGCGGTTAATTGGTTCAGGTGGTAGCGCAACAGGTTGCCCAGCCAAATGTCATGAGTTCAAATCCTGCTTGATGCAATTTTTTTTCGACCTGCAACCTTGACTTCTGACAGACACGGCTCTTATTATAGTAAATATTCATTTCTACAGGGTCTATACAAGAAGGATGAAAGATTTGGTCCGGGAGTTCTGACATACACCGACGGAAGACAGGATGTCGGCATTTGGCTTGGCGAGCGACTGGTTAAACTGCTCTCATGTCTGGAAGACAGATTCTCTATGAGACATCACAAAGAGTTGGACTACTGTGTTGATGACCATAAACATATGATTCAACTGGAAGACAGATATTACAATAAGTGAGTAGATGTCTATTGTATGCGAGCATCGAATGGTCGGTTAGGTCATAAAATCTTAGCTGAAGCCCTCATGCAATCAGGAATGTATTATTTTATTGCGTAATCACATAAATGATCAAATACTGCCTATCTGTAACAGTCTACTGTAAAAATATCTGAATGCTTAATTAGTAAAATTGCCTATTTTTTGCTTCTATATACATTGTATATATATGTTTCTCAAAGTATGTCCGTATGTGTATTCTAGATTTGATTGTCTAGGTTGATAGCAATTATTAGAATAGTTGTAGCTGGACAACAATGCAGACACAAAGTTATTACCGCCATTAGAAGCCTATCTTATTAAGCAGCTTACTAGAGTTTTCCATTGGCAATGTGCCAGGCTACTAGCTTGAAAGTTACTGTTGTTTGAAAAAGTTTTCAAACCTTTACAGTTGTTTTTATTTTTCTCTTAATTTATTTCAACTACACAAAACACTTCTCTCATGATATGTAGTTTGAAAGTAAGAATGGAAAATGTTGTTATATGTTAAATACAAATCAATTTTCTGTCCAAAGACTTTTTTATTACCCGGGCAAGGTCGGGTAGTACAGCTAGTGTATTATCAAATCACACTTTATCATAGTCTCTGTGTGTTAGTCCATATAAAAGCTATGCATTTCCACATTTTTGTCTGATTTTATCCAAACTTAACACAGATACGATGCGTGACTTCCGCCAGGTCACTAAAAGTATTTGGTTTACAAACTTCAGCTGCTTCCTGAGAACCAGCCTGCTAAACATCTACCTACGGGCTATTTGATTAAAGATTGGAATAAATTGTGGGCACTGCTAGGTTTTCCATTAGTTAAAGAGTATTAGACTGAGAGTGATCTTATTTAGGCGGCTTGAGGAGAACTCGATGTTAAACCCCTTTGACTTACAAAGTTAACTTGAAAGTTGTGAAAATTTTCATTGTTAGTGAAAAGCTAGTGGTCACAAATCTTGCAATAACTGTATCACCTTCCTATGTAATATACAAATTAAGTGGTAGTCTTTACATATATGTACACATTATGCTTCATTATTCCTTGTCAATTATCAGCTATGACAAAATGTTTTGGTATTTATCATCCGCTACCTGTGAACCAGACTCTTAAACACCAATCTGCAGGCTACGGGATTCAAAATAAAAGAAATCTTAGGCATTGGCAAGCTAGTCTTGTCATAATCTGAGTATTTCTGTAACAAATTATTGATAGTTGGCATTCATAATGGCAAAATGGTTTATGGAAAATAGTAAAAGGTATACAAAAGTTTGATAAATTTTGAGAATAATTAAATAAAATTTTAATTGAAAAGAGAACTTAGTGCTAATACATAACAAAATAAAATCGAAAAATTTAGACAAAAATTTTAGTCTAAAATTTTATGAAGAACTGCCATTTGGCATAGTACATGACATTGCACAGATATTGAATGTAGTAGCCATGTTTTACATATTCTCTTTTTATTGTTATGTCACAATGTTGTCTACTTGTTGCCAATATTTGCACTTTAAAACACCTTTTGTCAAACATTCAATTATTCCAACTAAAAAACTTTTGAAAAAACTGGTTAAAATGCTTTATGGCACCGTGCCAAAACTAGGAACACTAATGCTTTAAGTCTAACTATTTGCATGTATCAGATCTACATGTAGAATGTCATTGAGTTAAATGTTGCAGGAACGAGGTTTTAGAGCATATCATTCATCCTCCCCCAGCCTTCAACTACAAGGGAAATGAGCATTTGGAGGAAAATAGCAAAGGCATCTTCAGCGATTCTCTTCATCCAGAGAGGTACGTCTGTAATACTGACAGTTTAGTTGCTAGGGGAGGGAACATTGTTGTACAGTGAGCTTAGAACTTCACGATCGAGAGTGTGCTTATACCTACTCAGTACAGGAAGTACTCGACCCGGTGTAGCTCAAATTTTGCAAAATGAAAAATGAATAAATTTAATATGTATGCAAAATGTATTTTGATTGGATAACGATAAAAAATATAGATAAACAATGGCTAGAGTTCTTTATGAAAATTCTTAAAAAACTGTAATGTTTGAGATTATAGTTTAAATTAACTCTTTACTGATCACTGAATCGGATTTAAAAAGATTATGTAACTTTATGTAATTCATTTAACGGTTTAGTCAAAATATGAGTGGTCCTCGACTTACGACGTTCATCCATTCTCAAGCCCTGGCGAATACCAGTGTGAGTCGGAACATCCTGAATAAATTACTCTGTACACTTATTAATATCTAGCTTCACCCCATGATGATAGCCTTTCCTTTTTGTGATGTATGACCATTAGAAAAGTCTGTCTTGCACTTTGGAACCATAATGAAAGTCAAAAAATTTAATAAACTCAAACAGGTGGCAGAGTGAGAACCGGTAGGTACAACCAAAATAGCGTATAATTGAAACTGTGTTACACATTGATGCTATACTCTTCCACCACAAGCAGAACAAAGCATATTCATCCCTGCACTCTGGATACTGGTGCACAATCGTACGCGTTGTTTATGTCATAAGCAATGTTAGGACAGAACTACGTTAAATCATATTTTTAATATTTTCTATCCGTATTGCCAAATGACTGAGCAAATACTCATTACGCATGTCCCACCGGACTACTAGAGCATAAGGAAAGTATTGTTTGGGTGAGCAGATTACTTCAAACTTCTCGATTCGCTTTTCATTTAAATTACTTATAATAAATTTTTTGACAGTTTCAAATCAGTTTAAGCTCGCAAAAAATACGTCAAATTCTTCTCCTTTCTCAGCCTGAAGCCGTTTTATTCATATATAGATGTATTCATGGTGTTACTAAGTAGAAAAATTTTAAAAAGTTAAACCTTACGCTATCATTCAATGAAGCCTAGCACTGAGCTAGTTGTTTCCATCAACAAAGCCTTTAAATTGTATAAAGTGAAAGCGTGTAAAGTGTACTTTTTATTTTCATTAAGTTTTTTATTTTGAAAAATTATATAAATGTGTATTTCAATGTAAGATATATTTAATATAATTATTGTAGCCATAAATTTTCATAATATTATAGCAAAGCAGGTTTATGAGTAATATTAGTATTGTTTTAACTGTTGTTGTTGCTGTTTGCTATTTATCATAGTTTTTTTTTAAAAGAAGACTTCAAATTTAGTGTCAATTTTGATCTTCTAATTTAATTTTCAAGTTAGTAGAAGTAAACAGTTTACAAATCAAAAGATTGCACTTCCTTTGACTAAAAATAATACTTCATTATTCGGGATAGATTTGAATTGCTTGATGAGAAATTTGGCTTATATATTCTGCAAACAACTTAGTAAATTATTCAATCGAATACCATTTGTAATAATATTGTGTGTGCTTACAACATAACTACACATGAAAAATAGCTGCTCTATTTATTCAACAGTAATGTAATATTTTTCACTGCATTTTCTGAATAAATTAATACTCTGCTATTTAAAAAAACATGTATGTGTTTCGGAGATAATATTATTGCTAATTATATTATCTCATAATCCTGTATACCAGTATATTTGTGTACTTTAGTCTTGCTATGGATTGTGAAGTCTTTGAAAAGGAGTTCTTTGGTGAAGAAGGTACTAAAGAGGCTGACACGGTAGAAGCAATAAACAGCACCCCTATTCTAATAGACATACAGAAATATGTTCACAGGTTAGATGCAAGTACTGACTCAGTTTACTCATATTGTGCTAATAATATAAGTTAAAGGAAATCTTATGATGTTATTAGAATAGCTGTAGCTAGACAACAATGCTGATGCAACGTCATGGCCTACCACCATTAGAAGCCTAGCACCTATTAACTAGATTACTGGAATTACTAGCTTAGAATAAGTAAGCTTATTAGCTCACTTAGTTTATAAGATGTTTTTTTAACACCCTGGCAATGCCAGGAGGCACAGCTAGTCTGATATATAAATTGATATATTAGTCTTTTTGAATTAGATGTTTTTTGAATCTCAAAAGTCTTTTATCGAGTTGAAACAATTCTTTACAAAGTTGATTTCTGATCCTTCCTCACCCTTGGTTTAACTATCTCTAGTGAGGTCAGCCACTGATGGTAGAGTTAGACAGTGCAACATTTCATTGACATACTACTAGAAGCCTACACAGTCTCTCACTCGGCTCATTACCGCTGTATACAGTTTTTTTATCATATCCTTTATATTATTTTAATTAACCAATTATATCAATTAATTAATTGACATATTTGTCTGTTTGTCTGTAGGTATTTCCTCCACGGAAACTAACTTTTCAACAATCTGCGTAAAAATTTGCATGTTTTTTTATATTCATCCAGGTTTTAGGTTCAACAAACTTTTGGGGATAACACCCCGAAGTCTAAAAAATCTTTGTGTGAATGAAAATTATGCTAATTACAATTTCGTAATGAGAAACTTAAATGTTTCTCATTTTGAAAATTTTCTTATGGGTTTGAACCCATCATTTTCAACCTATCAGACTGACACTCTAACCAACTGAGCTGATCTGTTACATTCTGTAGTCTAAGAATAACTGGGCTGATCAAAAATAAACATTGCTTATTAACATCTTTGTTTTGTTTGTTTATTTGTTTGAAATTTATAAGAATAAAAGAATGCAAATTAGAAAAGCAAGTTGTAGCTTTCACCCGGAGCATGTATAGGCGTGTCTGTTGGGCGTGTTTGGCATTTCTGGGGTGTCTGCTTGTTAAAATACAAAGCTTATATTTAAAGTTTCCATGAAATAGTTTTGTTATCTTAAGAGGAATAGTTGTAGTCTAGTTTTGTGGTTTTTCACAATTAGTTTCTATAGATAAGTATTCACTAGTTTACAGCTCTATCGAAAGCTTGTTGGTAAATCTAAGTCTATACTGCATGATAGGCACAGAAAGACAGAAAAAGAGCTTTCATTTAGTATAAAACCGTTTGAAGAAGGAAACAGGGATGCCTTCAAGTCTTCTGCTGGATCATTAGAACAGAAGTCAAGAGAGCTCATTGAGGCCTCCCTCAATGGCAACAAAGATGTTGTTCAGAACCTCTTACTAACTGGAGAGTTGTCTCCTGATGTATCAGATTGCTCAGGATTCACCCCTCTGCAGGCAGCAGTGGTAAGGGGCGGTAGATATATAGAGGTGATGTTGTTGCTGCACATTACTTCAATGGTAAACAAGTGCATTTTCAGCTTAGAAATCAAATGTTCTATATGACAAAACATAGTTGCCAGATACAGTTGCCAGATACAGTTGCCAGATATAGTTGCCAGATACAGTTGCCAGATACAGTTGCCAGATATAGTTGCCAGATACAGTTGCCAACTCACAATTAAACCTGCTTTGAAGGTTAATAAATAAACTCGTAGTTCCTAGCTTCTGAGGTCTTTCTGTAGCATTGTACTTCACAGGCAGTGAATTATCTTCATCACACTTTGCAATTCACGATGAGTTTTTACAAATTTGCTACACAAGCATAAAACAAGAATGTCAAAAAAGATTGATTTTTCCAACATTATGAAATAGTCATGATCGAAAAAAATGATTTTTCTCAAAAAAAATGCTGCTTTAAATTGATAGTTTAAATCATTTGATTTTTAGTGCCACCCTTGATCCGACCAAAAGTGAAAGTTCTGACTTTCATTTAGCGGTCATTTTTGTATTTGTTTATAATTGTGAGTTAAAAGTGGCTGGTTTCTACCCTAAAAGATTTAGGATACAAAATAAATTTGCGCAATTGCAAGAACACCAGCAGAAAGTAAGTCAGCTTGTTAATTCTGATTAAAAACAATGATTCTGATTACGAGTTGTCTTCTGTCTTATGTAAGATATTTCATTATAAATTTACTAGTTGAGGCAACCAGAAAATTTTTTTATCTCTTTGCAATTATTTTAAGGTTACCTTTAACTTTTTCTATAGGTATTTACCCATTATCTTTAGCATCAGTTACAACCTGGTAAAGGCTCCCTAAAATAAAGTTTTTCAAACAGAACTTTAGCTGGTAGGCTCAATACTGTAGCAACTTTCTATCAAACCTACATTATAATTAGTGTATTTGTTGACTGACTCGGTGTTGCACATGCAAATGTGATAAACCTTTTTTAACAGTTTTCATATAAGTCTTCAAAAAACCTCATAAATATAGACAGAAACAGTTGCTTTATTTATTCTTTATGGTCAGAGTTTTCTCAGTCAGTCACAGCAGCAAATACTCCTTTGAGGGTCAAGGTCGCATTTTCATAGATAACATGCTTGTTTTGCTAAAACACGCTTCTGCTGCAATTCATCTAAAGATTTTCTAATTTATGAGTCATTTTTTACCTATTTCTAGAGTGCGTTATTGAAGTACCAGCCTCAACAGGCAAAAGGTTCTTAGGCTAGACAAACTAAACAAACAATAATTAGTTGTAAGTTCCTAGTTATAGTTACTTTAGTTACAAGTTTGTCGCAGTTAGCTTTGTTGCTTTTAGTGCTACCAAACATTTAGCAACAGTAAGAGTTATACTCATTTTGTGTGCCGACATAGCAACAATTGTCATAGCAACACAGCAACAATTTTTAGCCGTAATATAAAATCACTCATCACAACAAAAACCTTGTAGAATGAGAACCTTACTCAACATCGGGCATAGCATGTTTGTTGGCTGTTTTGCAGACTAACTGTAACCAGGCCATAATCAATATGCTGCTAGATGCTGGTGCAGACGTGAACAAGCTAAATGATGAGGGGTTGTCTGCTCTCGCTCAATGTTTTGTCTACTATTACCCAGTTGATTCATTCAAAGAAAATATCGCCGAGAAGGAATATTTGATACCAAAAACTAATGGATCAGGTAAGTTAGTCTGGTGAATAACAATAGAGTTGCTTTATTTTGAGCCGCATTATTAATAATATATAATAATACTAATAATAATCGACTAACTTAGGATTGGCTAACATCCTTAGAAGGTCTTGATCATCCCAACCTAGTGAAACTGAGTCGATGAAAAAAAAGAACACCAGCTTAAGCTGTGATAAAAACTAGGATAATAATAATAATGATAAAAATAGTAAGGATAATAATAACATCATTGCAACACACCAAGGAAATATGTAGATGATAGCAGATTTTGGTGGTGCGATAAGAACAAGGCCTCAACAGGCTATACGTTGACAGTAATAATAATAATAATAATAATAACCCCCTGGCCCTTCGCTAAGGTGGGGACTCACTAACAATCAACTTTAAAGGTTGTGATAAAACACTACATTAGTAGTAGTAATGATGACAATGATAATATATGTACAGCTAGACATTGAAATACAAAGTTAATCTATCACAAAACTATTTTCGTATGTCAAAACTGTTGCATGTTAAAGAAATATTCACATAATAATACACAGTAATGTAAGTCATTAAATTTGCTCTAAGCCCTAAAAATGCTACTTAATATTTCAGTTTTTACATGAAGCATTAAAAACCACATAGCCTAAATAGGGGAATAGGCAAATAGCTAAAAGAACTTTTTACAAATCAGAGATGTTTAACAAAGAGAGCTGAGTAAATTCTTAGTATAATACAGTGTAGATATAGTGTAGATACATGTATAGTGTAAATATAGTGTTGATATAGCGTATATACAGAGTAAATATAGTGTAGATATAGTGTTGATATACATGTAGTATAGATATAGTGTTGATATAGCATATATACAGAGTAAATATAGTGTAGATATAGTGTTGATATAGTGTAGATATAGTGTTGATATGGTGTAAGTATAGTGTAGGTATAGTGTTGATATAGTGTAGATATAGTGTAGATATAGCCTTGGTATAGTGTAAATATAGTGTAGATATAGCCTTGATATACATGTAGTATAGATATAGTGTTGATATAGCATATATACAGAGTAAATATAGTGTAGATATAGTGTTGATATAGTGTAGATATAGTGTTGATATGGTGTAAGTATAGTGTAGGTATAGTGTTGATATAGTGTAGATATAGTGTAGATATAGCCTTGATATAGTGTAAATATAGTGTAGATATAGCGTTGATATACATGTAGTATAGATACAGTGTTAATATAGCGTATATACAGAGTAAATATAGTGTAGATATAGTCCGCCATGTTTTGAATTAGTTCATATAATAAAAATCTTAAGCTGTGTTCACATGAGTAACAGGTTACAGACACTCTAAGCATAATCAGCTCTCAACTATGCTATTATGTCCTTCTGTCTGCTTCTTATATAAAACCCTCTCACCATAAAAGGATATACTATGTATTACTAGGATATGTACTCCTGCAACACCCATTTTAATACCAGTTGGAATCAGGCAATAGGTGAGCTAGTAAAATAATGTAGATATTACATCTGGCAATCTCTGCGTTAGTCATTTGATAAAAGCAGCACATTTTAAGAATCTCTTGAACAATGTTCTAAAAGTTTTGCTATATAATTTATGGATATGGTAAAAGTTTGTATAGCGTATAGTTTGTAAAGAAGAATAACTTTCATAGTTTTGCTACGTGAATATAAGTATATAAATTTAAACTAGCTGTGCTTCCCGGCGTTGCCCGAGTATTAAAAATCAGTTTTTAAAGAATGAGAAGTAATGAGAGTTATCTGCCACTTGCTGATAGCCTGGCACATTGCCAATGGAAAATTTCAGTAAGCTTCATAATAATAGCTAGGGCTTCTAATGACCGTATGGCATGACGCAAATATCATGACTGCGTCATGGTATTTGCTCTCATATACCGACATATAAGGCATAGCTAGTCTATCAATCTCTGTGGCCGAATCGGTACTGCGTTGGACTGGTGAATAGGAGGGTGTGAGATCAAATCTTCTTCGGTATGGATTCTTTATTCCAGGATTATTTATTCCAAGATTTTAATAATAGTTATAGCTGGACATACTGAAAACAGACTTTGAGAAATATATACATAGTTAGCAAATTTTTTTCCCATTATATCAAAAATATATGCAGGCCCTATATTTTTTTACATTATCTAAACCAAATATATAATAGCAAAATATATACATGTTTTGCTATTATATATTTTTTTATATCTTTTAATATGTATATAATATTTTTCGATGTTCTCGATAAAGGAGAATAATTGTACAAAGTTTGTAATTAGAAACCTACTTGTTAACTATGTGCTGCTCTTATATCTTCCTGCGTTTGTTCTCTCTGTTAAGACTGTCTTCCTTTCTCTGCATGTGTTCAGTGGATGAATACGGTTATATTGAGGTGATTGCCATCCAGTCAGTCAATGCAGATGAGTTCTTTTATCACTATGTGAGACGAGACAGACGCAGTTTGTTTGTCACGAGTTCCGGATCAATCACTAGCATTTCCCAAGGTCGACAAATCGCTGACTTACCTTAGTTTATTATTTTGTTGCTGCTGTTTATACTGTTATCTTTGTTTCTATCAGTCTAATAGTTCTACTAACATATACACTTCTAACTTAATATATATAGAAGTGTCTTTATAATTGTTTTATTTTATTTTAGTACTAAAAATCTAATAACATATTATGGTAAAGAGGTATTAAAAACAAAAAATGTTTCTAGAAATTAGCCTAAGTTCTGTTCTATGCATGTTTGTAGCGTTGGTTTTAAGTAATTCAATAAACAAGATTTCATCAAAAGACCAGCTTTCACAACTAAACCCAGAGGAGGACCTGGTAAAAAATAAGGCACCATCCCCTACTATGAGAGACTCAGGCTTTGCATCTAGAAAAGACCAACAGAATCTTCCACCAGCTTCCGGTATGTTTTAAGGACCATGATTTCATAATACTTAATTGTACATGTACAGCTAGTGGAGCGGGAGTTGTCCTTTCACTCTGAGTAGCAGTTATAGCACAAAAATCATGATTAAATTTTTCAAATTTGCAGTAGATGTTCATACATGTAATTTTTTCTTATAAATAATGTTAATCAATAAAAATTCAGTATTTAAAATAGATTAAATTTACGCTTTACACTTACATTACACTTAAGCTCACTTGACCTCTATTACATGTGAAACTAGGTCAGAATTCCTCCGCTGTAACTTGTATAATGGGGAATTTGGGAGGATATTGGGCATTCTTGGCTTCATTTGCTGCTAGTGAGTGATTAAAAAATGCAAGTTCCGTTTTCAGGTTAACCAGCACCATCTTTAAACGTTTAGTATTTTACATTATATATTTAAAAAACTATCCATGCTATTATCTGTTATGACTATCTTTTTTATGTATTATTCATATTCATTATTCATTTATTATATTATTTAAATAAAAATATTTAATTGTTTTCAATCTGGAAAATAGCTGTTCGACTAGTTTAGTAGAGTGATGGTAAAATAAAATGAAATGGTAAACTAACAATTTTAGGATTGAAGCATAAGTCTAGGTCATTTTTGTAAAAATCCTTAAATAAACAAAGCTTCATGTGAAACAGGATGTGATAAATTACGCAACATTCTTTTTTGAAAATTTGATAGAGGCTGGAACCAGTTCAGCTGTGACTACCACATCAGAAGAAATGACCGGCGCAGCTGGATCTCAGGCTATGAGTCAGATGGCTACTCCGAACCCAAGTGAAAGATATAAAAGCCCCTCCGCAATATCTCACATTACTGGCAACACCAAAGAGATCAGCGAGCCTGATGGCCTTTCCACTGACGAAGAAGAGGTGAGCAAACTCTTCAAGCTAGGTTTTCTACATTCAAAAAGTTTGAAATAAAATTATAGTTTTTTACTCTATTACATAACTACTACATGAAAGTTTTGTCTAAATAAATTTTGTAAACTTCATGTTGGAAGTATGTAGAGTAGTCTGGAGTCAGGTTTTCTAATAGATGTAAATAACTTTATGATAGTCAGGTTATCTAATAGATGTAAAGTACTTGCTGATAGTCAGGCTCTCTAATATATGTAAATAAAATATTTGGGAAAAATCCGAATCATTTTATAATTTTCTAGTAAATTTTGTTTTCATCAGAATTGCTAAGAGCATCTTGTAGATTAGTAAAGCTTTGTATTTCCCATAATAAATATTTGTATTCCATATTTGTTTCAAACAAGAAACTTATGAGTTTAACAATTATACATACATGTATCAGTGATGTAGTGCTAACCTTTTTGTAACCATAACTGTAAAGTTGAGACAAGTGGATGTAAGCACCAAAAGTCGCAACGCGACTCCACCGCTATGTAGTGGTAGTCAGAACAGCTGGGAGCCCAGTGGGCGCTGTAAGCCACCAGTGGGGTCCGGGGCGAAGCCCTAGCCGCCAAAGCCTACAGGGCTTTAAAATCATGCATATGATATGAGAAATGAGCACATCTGTAGTAATAAATAAGTTGAGAAAATAATAAAAAACAATGCTTTGGTCCTTGAGTACAAATGCTGACTGCTATTGGTTTGTGTAATCTGATCTTAGCCTTTGTGTGTAGACAACCAATTAGGATCACTATCTTGTCATGTTACATGAATATTACATCACTGTATTGTACTGTATGCTGCTTTTATATTGAATGGCCATATAAGGTCGACTATAACGGCATTAGTGTACTTGAATCAATGAAATAGAGCTATAATATACCTTGAGAATTGGTTAAGTCTAAAAAATTTTAACCCTAACTATAGTTATACTTGAAAAACACAAAAAATTTCTAACCATAACTTAGTTAGGGAGAGTTAGGCTAGCACTACACCACTGACATGTATGTTTACCCAGAATATACACAACTGATATTCCTATCATATAAGCCTATCATGCCAATACATGCTATCTTTATATAACATAATGTAAGCCTAACAATATGTCAAACTAGCCATGTTGTCTTTTTAGAAAAACAGGAAGCGTCTGAGCATTTCAACAAATAGGTTGACTAAACCTCGAGTTAGTCTGCGTGTCTTGAACACAAACGTATGACCTCGTTTCTTCCTTTGTCTCGTTGCTTCCGTCTTTCCCATTTGCTCATTTCTGTTTGCTCGCTTCTGCTCGGTTTTCTTTTCAGCTTTAAATTTAGTTGGCTAGTTTTCATAGACATCTGTTATTACTGTCAAATTAGTTAGTTTAGTAGCAAACATTACAACTTCGCTGGGTGGTAGTTTTTGACTTATATTCCCAAAGTTCAAACAATGTTTTTGCTAAACCTTGTCAAGCAATCTATGTATATGTCTGTCAATTCTTCACCAATGAGCTTATAAAAATGCTTTTTTTGAAACACTAACCACCTGCAATGCTTTGAAATTTCACTTTTGTCTAAAAATAAATAAAAATCTAGTTGCATTGAGTTATGACATCTCTAAGAAAAGCAACTCTATGAATTTATCACAATTAAAAGTTAGCAACAAAGGTTTGCATAGATCATTGACAAGTTGGCATTTTTTCAGGCCTACATTGATGTCTCTGTACTTTAATTTATTTTCTATTAGGCAGAAGTTGTCTTCTCATGAGTGTTTGCTAAAAAACTCAACTTTATTTATATCTGCGCGGTAATTCACAGTCAGGTTTAAGCTTCAGAGTGCTGGTTATAAATTGTTTTTCTATTTTTCTAGAAACTTGCTTTCCATATTTCTGATAAATGAAGAAGGTTAAGGAAGGACAATTCTTGTCCTGTATTTAATCTGTCAAACGTTTTCAATGTACGAAATAGATATGAAGTTTATTGTTACTAGCCAATAAAAAAAATTTTAATTTAAAAAAAAACTAGTGAAGTAAAGTTATGAATATTGAAAGAAAAAGCTTGTAAACTGACAAGGTGTTGATGTCTGGTAGGAGGTGTAGCAGATTTGTTGGGGGAATAGGAATGTAATAGATGGTCAGGCAGAATGCAGATATGATCTGAGTATTTTAAACAAAAACTATTTACGTACACAGTTAGCTCATCAGATTTAAGGACATTCAGACGCTGATCGTAACTGATGGCTTTGTACCTTCTCATACTCACTGTCAGTTTTCTTTGTTAGTGAGCTTCTTTTGAAATCAATTGTTAGAATTTAAATGAATATTTAAAATTACGAATAATTGATATATATCATCATTTATGTTATAGATAATACTAATGTGATTTTGTGTTGCTTTATTTGTATAATGCCAGTAGAACATGTTGTTCAGAATGTTTTTTGCACATTTAGAGAAAGCAGTCAAAAACTTTGATTTATGAAGTCCTGTTTTTCTTACCTAAGACTTTGAGAGGAAGATGCTATTTTACTGTAAACTATATCGGCTGGATCTATGAAACAAGTTAAACAATCGAACATTATTATTAGCAAATGAAAAAATTTGATGTCTAACACTTTTCGTTCCATAGTTAACTATGGTTAAATTGCAATTATTTGTGATTCTTTTGTTGACTTACATTACTTGTTTTTACATTACATTATTTTGTTGACTTACTTGTTCCTGAAAACAGTAACTTACATAAACAAAATTGTTTTGTCAAATAGACAGTTTATTATTTCCATTATGATCGGAATATTTCAGGATGAGATCAGTGTGCTCTCCTCTCAAGCGATGTCTCAAATATCAAATAATGATGACATGTTCCACTCCGACGCACGTGTGTTAAACTATAGTATTAAGGTCAAGGACAAAGAAGATCTTATTGACAGATGCGCGACGGCACTCAGTCACAATGATATGGTAACTAAACGAGATGATGGGTCTGCAAATAGTACAGAGAGAACACGACTTCTTGCTAAAAGAAAAGCCATGTAAGTAGAGTTTATTAATACCTCGAAGCCTTATCTTGTATATACAAGAGAATCTCCTGATGCTAGACTGTACTAATGACGTTCTATCAACTGTGAATGTACTTAAGATAGCACAACTCCTTTTGAACTAAATATCATATTGAAACTCCAAGCTTATAGAGCTCAATAATTAAAACAGATATCAAATAGAGTAAATAGTTTTTTCATCACGTTTTTACACTTTCAATAAAGTGATGTTTAAGAGATAACTGAAGGCGCTTAATGTACATCAAGTCCGATAGAGTGTGTATATTTGTTAGGAATAAAAAAAACCAATAGTTTTAAGTGTAAAGTTCTTGTTGCTAGGGAAAAGCGTTTTTAGTAGTGTTTAATCTTTATCTTCATTACTAGGAGTTTCAATCAATATGTCATAGGAAACTAATGTTCTGACGGCAGCCATTTTTCATTTCTCGGTCGGTTAGTGCTGCGCTAAGTGCTATGTTGGTGATATCTCATTAACTAGTAACCTAATTAACTTTAAAACCTTAGAATTAGACTTGAATTATATTACGCACAAAGTGACCTAAAATACATAATAATTTGTAAGCCAGAAGTGCAGAAATACAAAGTGACACAAGGCAGTTGAGTTCACTCAGTAGGATCTGATGCGAAAACAACTCCCCGATCATCTAAAACCAATTTTTCAAAGTCAAACAGATTCCTTGTAAAAAGTTTGCACGTTATTATTTTGAGAATAGAACCTGTTTTCTTACTTTTGTGTTATTTTTCTAGGTCAATGCTAGTATTCATCTTGTATTGACAATATCTGAGAACTCACCGGCAACAGTGTTCTAAGGAATGCGAGCTAATATATATTGTATAGATATATTTCAATATATCTATATTGATATATATCTATACCATATATTGCTAGTTACATTCACTGTGTTTCCATGCTTCAAATAAGTTCGAAGTGGCCTGCTGGTGAACTCGCACCCTACCACTTCAACTAGTCATGAATTAAAATTTTGACTTCAAAGTTCATGACCTTACACTTCACGTTTCTTGCATTAACTTAAAATACTATTTTATGTTGAAAAGTAGCACATGTAGCACAGAGTAGCGCAGTAGCTATTTTAGAGAGAAATTTTTGCATCTACTCACATGTTTGAAAGTGGCTATCCCACTGTTGCATTTTTCGTAGTCATTGTTATAACAATTAAAAGCGATAAAATCATTTAAAAACAATTGTTATTAAACAAAACCACTGTTATTAAACACAAGTATTTATACATGTATGTTCACCAGATTTCTCAATGTTGGATGACTCCAGACTGTAGTTTGTTATTAAATGACCTCTTGTTTCCCAGGCTACCAAGCACAGTAATAAATTTTACTATAAGAGCCGTGTTTATCAGTCTGTTTGAAGCTACACTCAATGTTAGAAAAATATTGCTTTTGGCGGCATTCGAACTCACAACATTTGGTAGACCGACACTCTACTACCTGCTCCCATCAACCACTTTGTCACATGTGATTTTTGCTTTCGGTAATTGAGTAATTTTGCACCTAGCAATCTTTCATTGCACATTAGACTGCCAGGGAACTAGTACATTAATGATACAAAACAATGCCAGGGATATTTGGCTGGCATCTTGACAAAGCATCAATCAGCCGTTTTATGTCATGTTTGACATTGGGTGGGTTAAGTGCCCACTCGATCTTTTCTCAAGTCGCTGAAACTAGTCATTTGAAAATATATTTGCTCATCGTGCAAATGACCTTGAGACTTTTTAAATAGTTTTGTAATGTACATAATTAGCACAAATAGATCTTAGATCTTTCATAGCTTATGAGCACGTCTAGTACCGGGCGACCATCTACAAAGAATTATGCAGCTCATTTACTAGTTTTAATATTGGTGTCACCAGATCATTTTCATTTTCTCTTCTCATTTTCTGTTCTGGCTGTTATACACACTCAAGTCAACATTTTGTAAAAACAGGTGATGAAATTAATGCAAAGCATAGCAACAACAAAACAATTCATGATAATATAAAAAGGTTTACTTGATAACTATGGTAACCTCATTGACATCACTAGGATCATAGCAATTACATCAAAGAGCATTAACTAGAAGTGATGCCAACCGCACACGTCTATTATTTTTACATTTTCTTTAGTGAGCATTACTTTAAAAGTCAATGTGAAGCCATGATGTCACATCACATATGTACATATACATTATACATGTATGTATATACATATATATACATACATGTACATACATACATACATACATACATACATACATACATACATACATACATACATACATACATACATACATACAAATATTTCTAGTTTGAGGAGCAGTGAATAGAGTGTTAAAAATATTGTTAATCTTATGAAAGGAAAAATGAGCGGTGGGAGACGATGAAGCTGTTGCTGAGACGTGGAGCCAACCCAAATGTTTGCTCAGTTCCAATGCCCGCTCTTGTATTTACTATTAAGGCAGGGGATATGGAAGCAACTAAACTCCTCCTACTTAAAGGTGCTGATGCTAACCTCAGGCTACCTGAGAAGGTAACTCCTTTAATAGTCATATTGTTGTGATTGTGTCTTTAAACGGTCTGGACTTTCTGGTAGAAACTTTTTGGTGCCAGATTTTTTAGGACTGCTTTTTTTACACCAAAGAAATGATTTATGCATATATACAGTAAATAAATAACACGATGATAATAACAACAAGAAAATGTAAAGAAACATTAAATTATTTATAAAACTTCACACATAATACCTTTTTATACAAAACACATTAAAAAAATTAATTTTCATGTTCAGATCGCCATCATTTGATTGAAGGATCTTGTCAAATACATAAATGTAGCCATTATGTGCAAATTTCGCTTGTCCACTTTTACTTGAAGTTTGTTGACCCATAAGTCTCAACTGAGGATGGATAAATTCTGATGAAACAAAAAGTTGAACAATATACAAGTACCGATACCGCATGCAAGTGCACATACAATATACGTCTTCAGGTACAATATACAAGAACGGGTGCAATGTACCTGTACAGATACAATATACAGGTACAGATGCAATGTACCAGTTCAGGTACAAAGTACAGGTATAATACACTAGCACAGGTACAATATGGCGCTTAGGGCACCGGCTTATGATCAGTAGGTCGATGCTTCGAGTCGCATGACAATGAGTCATATGACCATGAGTCACATGACCATGGGTCTCATGACCATGATACATGACCTTCGAGTCACATGACCATCTGTGGTGTTAGAAAAGGCATGCAACCACAATCACTCCTGTACCAAATCTCATGATCACATGATCACTCTAAATCTTATACCAGGAAGAAAACAATTTGCCGTGGTGACAAAACGCCGAAAGAAGAAGATAGTGCAGTCACAGCATGAAAATCACATAACTTCATTGCTTTGATTATGTCTATTGCAGAAAGGAGGGTTGTCTCCCTTGCATCTAGCCGCAGGTACACCTGGTGAAGAAGGTATTCTCATCACTGATTACCTACTGAATGCCCTCAGTGACCCCGACGCAAGAGCAACGGCAGACAACTCCTATCTTGACCCAGATGATGAGTGTAGCAGAGACGATGAGTGGGATTTTAAGAGTTGTGAGCCTCCGTCACTCGGGAGAACTCCATTACACATCGCATGCTCAAGGGATGACGACTACGAGGTTTGTTAAAGGAGTAAAAATTAAAAAGAGACCAGAGGTTTTTATAATTGGTAAAAATTATACAACGGTGCTAGTAAGTGCATTAAGCACAAGTATCTTAACTAATGTAATGACTATTTACCCAATGAATCCATTATATTCTTTGTAGCTTAATGGTTAAGTTCATCGCCTTTAGACCTGGAGGTCCTGAGATCAAATCCAGTGCTGTGTGTGTTTTTCATGATAAATTTTAATTGGTATGACTGTACAAAAACACAATGGCAAAACACAAACTCTTAGATTTATACATGTATATATAGATTACTTTATGCACTAACTGTAAATATAGCCTCATGGCCACTTTTGGTTTGGTTTCAGAGTGCGGCGAGAATAGTCCACCTGCTGTTGGATCACAAGGCTAATCCTGACGTACTCTGCAATGGTCATTCACCTCTCTCATTAGCCATCATCAGTGGGAACGATGAGGTGAGATTGATTAGCAGGTTGCGAAAGTTTGAAGTGTCATTATGGCAGTTCTTGAAACTGGTCAGGTATATTTATGTAACATATAAATAATAATATTTTAACCTGTTGCATGCAAAATTAGACACACGATGATTCAGATTGTCTGAAAATGAACAAACAATCGTACACTCACGTTGTGGGATATCAGACATGACAACTTAACGTATCTGAGAATACAAGTGCGTGTATACAACTACATGTATACAAGTACATACACTTGCATACATGCGCGTGCATACATTACTTGTATACATGTATACATGTATACAAGTACATGTATACAAGTATATACACTTGTATACATGTGCGTGCATACATTACTTGTATGCATGTATACAAGTACATGTATACAAGTACATACACTTGCATACATGTGCGTGCATACATTACTTGTATGCATGTATACAACTACATGTATACAAGTACATACACTTGCATACATGTGCGTGCATACATTACTTGTATGCATGTATACAAGTACATGTATACAAGTACATACACTTGCATACATGTGCGTGTATACATTACTTGTATACATGTACACAAGTACATGTATACAAGTACATATACTCGTAAACATGTATATTAGTAATAATATACATAGACTTGTATGCGCATACTTGTATACAAGTATACATGCATACAAGTATACATGTGCTAGCATACAAGTACATGTATACATGTGCTTGTATACATGCACACATATACTTGTATACATTTTAAGATACGGTTTGATAATGTACCTTGGTTCGCTAAGTTTTTATAAGTTTGTATTTATAAAGGATACTTTTAATGCTGTTCAGTGTGTTATGCAAGTCATCTCACCACTCTGGTTGATAAGTATATATTATATAGTGAATATAGTCAACAGTAATAGATACACGTCCTCTCACCACTTTGGTTGATAGTATATACTATATAGTGAATATAGTCAACAATAATAGATACGCGTACAGTGATGAATTCTAGGCAATATCTGCACTCCTCAAATACAAAGCGAATCCAAGCCTCAGCTTGACACATGGGAATGGCAATGCTTTGTGCGTTGCGAGTCACACTGCATATGAACACAGGCGCTCTCCTGACGGCCGCATCGACTTGGTAAGTACAGACTAATCAGGTTTATTTATACACAAAGTTCTTTGGACTTGAGGTTTTTCAAGTTTGGTAGGAAACCTTCACTAAGTTTTTTGCACTTTTGTTTCTTAAAAGGCTAACTGTTCTCACATCAGCCTTTTCACCAGCCAGATGCGTTGGAAATCTTAGTTGGGAGAGGTTTTAGATTTTTTGAGCCAAAGAGGTATATTTTCATTGTCAAAAACTGCTTCACTGCTGTCAAGAGGAAAATTTGAAATCAGTTCAGTAAACTTTTTTTTTCGCAAAGTTTGCTGGCAGTTCAATTGATGAGTCCCAATATTTTACTAAAATCTCCAGTGCTTGGAGAGTAAGAAAGTTTCTTTAAACTTTTAAAAATTCTACAAAGAGTAGACAATTCTTTGCATCACATGATCATTTTCATCGCTCTTCATTGAACTTGAATGAAGACTTTTAGTCGATATCCTAGCAATCTTTTGGTTCATATGTTTTGTAAACGAAGCGTGAACAGTCCTGAACTTTTTACAAAAAAGTATTTGATAATTATGGTTTTATTTTTTACTCTGAATTCTTTAATTGCTGAATTCGTTCTATTAATTCCTACAGAATTTTATTGGTGTTCCAATTCAGAAACATTGTGTGGTTGTTATAGTATGAAAAGAAACTCCCTACTGGTAAGAAAACCACTTTTTTGTTTAACATATAACCTCAAGTTTGACAATTGCAACCCTTTTTTGCCATTAGCTCTTTTAACATCAAAAAGTTTATTACTTCAGAAATTACTGTAACGGAATGAAATAGCCATCTTCATATCTCATATCATTATCGCATGGTTGTGGAGTTATCTGCTCTTCAACTTGTTAATGTACTGACTTGTTCAAACTTTATGCCATACATTTGTAGATTGATAAGCTGGTCTCGAATGGAGGAGATATCTTAGCCAATATTCCAATAGGACCAAAGAAAATACAAGGGACAGCTCTTGACTACGCCTACCACATTTTCAATTTGGTAATTATAGTAGCAAAACAAGAAATTTGGTAATGATGTAATCACACGTGTATTTCTTAGTCACTATGTACTTGTGTATTGCAGTACTTAGAGGTAAGTGATTAATATTATAACATGCATGTTACTGGTTGGCTTTCTTCAGAGAATCTTCGCGGAATCATAAAATGATCGAAGGCATTGAAACTTGATTCTAGATTTTGATTCGACAACTCTACTTCCTGGTTGCTACAGTACCATATTGTTCATTTCATCGCATAGAGAAAAGTGAAATATCCCTTTGTGTTGTACCTGAAGTTAAAAAAGTGTCAGCAAAATTATTGTCAAAAATAATACTTGCTGTATTTTTAAAAATAATATAATCTTTTCTATAATAATATAGCCCGCTGTAATATTTTGTGTATTCTTAAAAATAATATAATCTTTGCGACAACAATAGTCGTGTCTATCAGGCCATTCAAAGCCACGATTGGAAGTTGGAAAAAAAAATTGCATTGTACGGGATTCAAACTCATGATGTTCAGCTAAGTAGCCCACACTTATAGCTGGGCTAATTGTCCATCTTGCAGCATATCAAATAGTTGTGTGCATTATCGCAAACCTATTGTAAAAAATACTTAATTTATTTTAAAAATAATATAATCTTTTCTATAATAATTGTGGTGAACAATACTAATAATCTGTGTATTAACGTATTATTATAGTTTTCTATGATAATAATATGTGAAGGTCACTGGCTGTTTTTGTTTTATTTGTAAGACTTTGGTAGATGTTAATCGATTAGCAACAGTTTTTTACTTGCACTTTTCTTTAACACCATTAAAATAGTGATCTACCTTAAATGTATTCTTGACTGGACTTATAGGATGTTTGTGTAGGTTTGTAGCATATTTCATATCAGTGGTTCTCAACCTTCTTCATTTTTTTTTTTTAATTTTTAATCTCAAACCATTTTGGCAGTCAGATCACCTCAAAAATCAAAAACAATCGCAAATGATAGGAAAATACCGATACTTTCTGATAAAACCTACAAAAATTTTGCACAAGTGCATTTTTAATATAGTAGTTCTTAATATTGGTTCTTTAAATATTTTTGACAAGTTAACAATTTATAACAATTGACGTCATCTGCTAAAGCAGGGGTTTTCAACCTTTTTCATTCAGTTCCCCATTATGCCTTTTCATAAACTTGATTCCCCACGCACTTTTAACTCGCATGACTAGAAACAACCAATACAAATTATAATCCCATTATATTGTACATATCTAAACATATAACAACATATTATTAATTTTTATACAGCATGCATACAACACGCAACAATACATGACATTCGACATGAGGGTGATTTGGTTTATGACTAGGTTAACTTACTATCCAATCAAAATCTGGAAGGATGTGTTCACATATATCTGAGTTCTGACTAGTAGCTCATTATTAGCAACTAGTGTTATAGATAAAACCAAAATGATGAATAATGAAACCCAAACTCACACAGCACTACAGGACATAAATTAAAAATTTAACAAACCAGACACCCCCCTGTTCCCCCTTAGTATATTCAAAATTCTCCCTAGGGGGAATTCCTCCTTGGTTGGGAACGGGAACCCCTCTTTTATATACTCTTGCTAATTGCCATAAATCATTCGTTGACTACAGTTGCATGGACTGATTTCACTAAATGGAGATTGAGTTTTCATAAGAATTATTTGACTGCGCGTGACAACTGGCAATTTCAGTTGCTGATAAATGTTAAAAACATTTGTTATACCTAATCCATATTTGTTGATTCTCTGTTATTATTTAGCCCGCTGCAATATTTTGTGTATTCTTAAAAATAATATAATCTTTGCGAAAAAAATAGACGGTGTCCATCAGTCCATTCGAAGCCACGATTGGAGGTTGGAAAAAAATTGCATTGTACAGGATTTGAACTCTTGACATTCAGCTTAGTAGCCCATACTTATAGCAGGGCTAATTGTCCGTTTTGCAGCATATCAAATAGTTGTGTGAATTCTTACTCCAAGTGCACCTACTTACTATTCACTGCACTTACTTTTGTAAACTTTTTTTTAAAGATTATTCAGTACGTGACAATGTGCATGACAATGTGCAATACAATGTTAATTGATATGAAACGAAATACTTCACACATTATTTATATTTTTTTAACAGGACCGTAGAATTGCACACATGCCTTACCATGCCCTTTCATACTCTGAAAGAGAAACCTACAATGCTCGCAGACGTCTTCTCGGCCATATGGGTGATGTCGTTCGACAAAAATGCGTTGAGCGGGAGAGAAGGAGGATTGAAGATGAAATTGCTGCAGGCAACCCTTGTATGTATAATACATACTTTATCTATATAAATCTCAGCGTCTGTCATTCGTGCACTTAGTTATAGTAAAAAGAGTTTTAGAAACAAAAAATCCTGTTTGAACTGGATTTGAACTCAAAACCTTCAGGTATGCAGACAAGTGAGCTAGCCTACTATACTATGTTTCCAACTGGCCATATGAATGATTAATTGTTCACATATTCATTACATCGGTTGAAATATTCATGCTTGACATGTTTGGGAAAATGTTATTGATTATTAACTAGCACACTTGATCGTTACACAACGTAATGATCTTATTATAGTAAAGACTTAGACTAGCTTAAGTTACTAGCATACCAAGGAAGTTACTCAAATTCATTGGGTAATTATTTTATTACACATGTAGTGCCGAGCATTCAGCTAACATATTTATATACCGTAATAACCCAAGTATAATGCTCCCCTAAGTAAGCAATATACTTGGGATATTACGGTATCTTCTTTTATTAAAGATAAACTTGCACAAAATTTTAGTAAATTTTATCAGAAAGTATCAGTATTTTTCTATTATTTGCGATCGTTTTTTATATCTGAGGCGATCTCATTAGCAGGATGTTTTAATATTGAAATCTACCAAATTTGATCCCGGTTTAAACGCTCTGATCAGGCAAAAGTACAATTATGATGTCTATAGTTGAATATAGTCTATATAGAATAGAGACACGTAGCAGTGCAACTTAAATGCATTAGCCAATATTAACTATCACAACGATAACAACTAGGGATGTCATTTCATCCGTATCTTTCTTCTGAGTGTTTTCAACTCATTTTAATAATTATTTAATAAACTGGTGTGAGTTCAAGTTTTGACCAATCACCTTATCAGTTTAATAAGAAATACGTTAGATAAAAAGAGCTTAAAACGGAAAACTCTTTTAGTTTGACCTTTGACCCGGCAACTAGCTTGTGTTCCAGCAGCCCTATTACATGCCCATCGTTGGATGAACAATCACTTGAAGGTCTTAGATTAGGTTATCCAGGTCATCGACTCCACTCAGAGACATGTCAGTCAGGTTGCTGCTGGAAATGGCATAAATCACTGTTTAGATTATAACACATGTTACAAAAGTATTCTCTGCGTCTGTCCAGGACTGGTTACATTGTAATTCTTTCCTAACTATGTCGTAGCTTTTGTACTCAAACCATAATTTAATTTATTAGGTTTAAAATTAAATTCATAGGTTTTAATTTTATTTGCTTTAAAGCGATAACAAAAATCAGTGAACATAAAATATTTAGTGTTGTAATACCGGTAGCATGTACCAGAGAATTATAGATATTCTTCTCCCCGTATCCAGTCCATCTTTCATCAATCATGGGAGAAGAATAATTTAGGCGTTGGACACACTGTAATTATATTCAACTGTTTGACACCTCTAAACACGCTGTACAGACCTCTATTCTCATTCATTAGAGCAAGTGACACGCAGGGCATGGAAACATAGCGTGTCACTATGTTTCCATGACACTGCAAATTTGAGGCAATCCACAGATTAACCGCATCATGGAATGAATTTAGTGCAAATCTGCAAGCTAAGCGAGTTTTGCTTTTGCAAAACTTTGTCGAATCCATCATGCTTGCGGATAGTGGAAACAGCACTTGCGAATGATGAGCATTAAAATATCGCCCCAGCTATTCAATTTTAAACATTTTCAATATTTTCGTCTTCCTTTTTTGATCGAGTTTCAGGGTTTGCCTCGCTAACACGAGCGTCGCTAACTACGTCACTAATTATGAACTTACGGAATACAATTCCTTACCTTTTTTCAACAAGACGCTTGAGTCAATCCGCATCATGCGAATGTGCATAGAAGCACTCTATTCGCACCGTAACACAACTCGCACACAAATCCAAACCCGCATGGTGCACATCATGGGAGCATAGGTAACACTCTACCAACCTAGCATAAGATTTTCACTCTTTCCTACAAGGATTTAATACCAAAAGCACAAACCAATTATACAACAAGCAAGAGAAGCGTTAGAAGGCATAAGCCTTACACATATATCATTAATCATCTTACACATCGTCTTCCTGTCTGGTAAGATGACTTACAGCAAGATATAGGTAATGCACAGTTTATCCCTCTTTACTCTCTAAATGCAGTTAGCTTACGAAACTAAAAGGGAAGTTTCTAGAACTTCACATGACTCCTTTGTTGTTTATTTAGTTGGTTGTTTACAACTTTGTTGTAAACTTTAGTAAACCTTAGCAATAAAATAAATTGAAAATAAAATCCACAAAAACAAATAAAACTGACTGATACAAAAATAGAAATTAAACTGACTGAGCGCACAAATAACGACATGTTTAGTCGCTGTTGTTGCCTAAGTTCTCAAGTTCTACTAAAGTTTACCGCAGAGACTGGTCTTTGGTTAAACGTTGTAATATTATTGGTTTCTACATAAATTTTTGCGCGAAATCAGTTATGATTACCAATGGAGCGACCGACATAACATCGCAACCAAGCCGCATAGACGGAAGAGAACAACTCCCTATAAGTGCAGCTGATGCATCAGGTGCAGTACGTCTTGTGACAAGCTGTTGTGTTGCTCGCCCGCTCGAGGGGGGACAACTCCGCAAAAACAACAGTTTGTCAAGACAGGCTACATGTCTCCAGGCATCAAGGATATCTTTGACTAGACTCAGACATGCCTATTCATGATCACCAAGCTATTATTTGTACAACGATGTTTTTGAAAACAAGAACAGCTTCTGCTTGCAGTAAGCTAAGAAGACATCATATTTGATCTTTGGAGGACTGATTACACAATAAAGAAGAGTTTTATGTGGATGTAGAGCTACAAATAAAATAATACGTTAATAGTTAGTATACCAATCAAGTTAACTTAAAACTTTAGAGTTAGGTTTTTAGCTATCAAGTTAAAACAGTAGTATGAACCAGAAGGGTTAGGGTTATGTCATGGCCTCTATTACATGAGCATTGCTGCGTGGCTATATAGTAGCAGTACTTTAAAAAATGTTTTCATTTTCCCATGCGCTGGTTATTATTATTTCTTCAACAAAATAGTTGTTACAGCAAAAGTATTTTCAATACATTTGAATTGATCTAAAGTTGATTTCGCCGGCAAATGCAGACAAAAGCTGTGTTGAAAATGGGTACATCGCTCAGTCCACTTCACAAACCAAGTATGATTAGCACAAACCTCTGACTCATCTATGTACTGCGTACTCTTGTTTCACCTCCAAAGTAGACCAATAAAATACTTTTTAGCCCGAAGTCCATCTGCAAGGTTTTCCTTCATGGGAACGACTGTGAGGCCAACTGCAAAAGGCAGCGATGCAACTGATGGGCCAGCTCAAGGAGAGGGAAGAGTAAAGTTTGAGGTTGCAGAAAAAGTGGGTGATAGTGGAACCATTGTTCCTACCATAAGGTAAGCAAGCTAAGTTATATCTAATGATGAGTGATTCCAGGTTGAAAATTGCGTGATGTGTCGTATTTCATTGCTCCATCTGGTTATCTGTACATAGTTTTCCTAGCCAAGTTGCTGAGATGGCTGTCTAAAGATGAAAAACAGTGATTTCATAAATGTAATGAGTAGTTATCATTTATAAAGCTGTGATTTTTCTGTTTCTAATCAGCTCAGTATACGTGCATTTAAAAAGATTTTGTTATGTCAAACAGATAGTTCAACAATTTAGTAATTTCAATAATTTTTTAAAAAGTAAGTTAAAAATATTTTGTTTGGTTGGATAAGCTTCCTGAGAGGAATAAAATTAATGGTATAATTACGAATTATTTATTTTTGAAGTATCCATTTTCAGCATATTCTTGTTGTATTTATATGATACATGCACTAGCAAACGCGCGGGTGATGGAATTGTAATGCAGTTGATGGGATTGGAATTGCAGTGGCATTCCAAATTTGGAGTACACAAATAAAGTCTGAGTCATCGATGAAAATCGTTAAAAATAAAAAGAGGCTGACCCAGATGGGACTCGAACCCACAATCTTCTGATTCGAAGTCAGACGCCTTATCCATTAGGCCACTAGGCCGCCATGAATGTCGTCGCATTATAAACAATATCATTCCGCAGTTTCCAGCTTCACGCGCGCTTGTTCATTGATTACCGTGTTAGTAGAATGCGTGTTGATGTTCTTTCAGTCAAACACCCGAATGAACTCTGGTGTATCTGATTCTTATTGAAAAAATGAGTTTTCTCCATCTATATACAGTATTTGCATTTAACCTGATGAGGTCCTTCTATCACCTGACTGTGGACGAAATATATTATATTTAAACATTATAATTTTTTACTTACATTCTGCTAGCCACAGTTCTACAGCATGTACACTGTCTCTGCAGGGAAATGGATGCTGGAGTTGTCACCATTGGTCCTTACAATCAGCATAACCAACGCCTCTCATCGCTTCTCAACGACCACGCTAAATCAGTAGTCAGGTCTCTTTCTCTTCTCTTTCACTTCTCACCATTCCCTTCTTACACCGCCTAATCTGACTTTCTGTTTTATTTACATTCAATTAGCAATTATTAGTATAGTTTGATGACGGTTTTTGACCTCAAACTATTTCAAAAATCTGTTCAGAAAGTTCTGTTTAGTATTCGAAACAAAGAAATCTCAGAGGTGTTTGAGCTCTGTGTTGTTTGGTATCTGAAAAAGGAAAAATGCAGAACTTTCTGTTTAAACTTTGATCGGTTCATGGTTTAAGACATTTAAAAACTCTTTCTATCCCTAATAAATTTTCAGCAAACCTTTTTATATAACTGTATTGATAAATTTTGCCTTTTACTGAAAGCTTTTTAATAGTGAATTTGGTAAAAGATTCAGATATACATGAATCCTATAAATAGTATGACAATTAATGAATTAGAAGTAAAACTGGCTCAAAATTTATTCAAAAATCCAAGACTTGACCTAAAAAGATTAATGTTCTGTTGCATTCTATTACTGAGAATATTAACAAGGTTATTCACATGTAAAATCATTTGAAATAATATTGTAATATTATTGCCTAACTTGAAAATTAAATATCAACCAATCATATTGTGACGGAATCTTAACTGCTTTTAACTAGATGGTTTTGTAAGAGTAAAACTAACAGTTAAATACACATCTATAAATATAATATTATTATATCGTTATTATTATAATATATATTGTAATATTACAGGAAGCCTCTATTCAAGTACTGCTATGAATGTGGACGATCAGTGAATGTACGGCTGACTCCGTGTACAAGGTGTAAGGAAGTGTATTTTTGCAGCAAGAATTGCAAGGTCAAAGCATGGAATGCTCGACACAAAGACGAATGTGTTAGGATGCAAGGTAGAGCGATAGATCTTTTGTTCGCATAATTTTGTTTTTTATTTTGTTCATTGTCTTTGTAATTTCATTCGCAGCAATTGACATTATATGCACTCATTAGCAGTGTTTCATTGTGTTGTATTGTTGTTCTTTACCTCGTTCATTTAATCAAATGTTTTCTTTAGCTTGTTTCTCTCCAACTCTATACATTACACCTAATGTAACCAACCATTGTATACTTTACATAGTATGGTTCTTAACTGTCCATTTAGCAATGCAGACCTTATAAAGTCTATCAATATAGACTCTTTGTCATCCTCTAAAACTTCCATTTTGATAAATCTCATTGTCTTGAGAATTTCATCCAAATATTCCTTCATATTATCTGATGTCGCTTAATGATGGCACTGTTTAGCCCATCATTGAGCGACACACATCTTACAACTCACACAAAAAGCAACAAACAGATATTTTACCTTTTTTTGAAAAGAACCTACCCATTTTCTGATATGATAAGCAATAGTTTGTTGTGACAGCAAAATGTGTTGAATGCTCAGTTTCGGACATGCTTTACTAAACTAGGGTGGATGTGATAACCACCCGCACTGACCGTAATTCATGTTGTTGTCTCAGTCTACGTTTTCAAAATGTGTGTCTACTGTTAATATTTGTCGTGATGGCGGTAGACTAACTGGTGAGCTGGCCAAGCAGCATGTTGCGCGTTGCCTATGTGTTGTGATAGTGGTTTTGATGGTAATATTAAGCATATACCCATGCTCTCAGGTAGAAGAAAAAAAGTAAAGACAGGAGGTTTGAAATTACCGTCTATCTCTCTGACTCTCCCTTCCCTCATATCTGTATCTTCAGCAAACTCTCTTTTACCTGTAACACAAAGCAAGTGCATCCCCGTGCCTCCTTTTACTGCTAACTAAACGCTTTTGTTGCCATGTCTAATATTTGTTTCCTGTTTGTTATTCGTCTGCAGCTTTCTCTTAGGACAACAGTAAATTTTGCTCCCAGGTTTAATACAAATTTGATGAGATTACACCATTTTTGCTTTTTGTACTGAGTATAGTCAGATTAAAACGTTACCGAATGTAATGTAGAATGTTTGTTATTATACCACCCTAAATTGACAAAGTTTCATCCGAGTAATCTTTAGACATTTAAAGATTAAAAATGGTTTGAAACTTAAATGAATATTAATAGTGCTACTGACTTGCCAACCTTTGATATTTGCCAATACGTATCATCTAATTCTTCACATTTGTAATTAAATGCAACACGGGAGTTGTTCTATCTATTAGATATTTAACATATGTTAATGGAGTTGTCCCCACTCTCCAGCAATAATAATATTGGTAGCTGTTTACTAGTTTTACTGTCACAAGTTACTCGCAGTCTCTTACAAAGAGTTTTTCAATGAAGGTTTCCATTTGTCAGCAAACTTATTATTGCAGACAAAAAGAGATTATAACTCCATTCTGATAGGTTAGCTCGCTAGTAAAGAAAATGGCTCCAGTGTTGCAACCACAAGTCTGAAGAATTAGATTTGACAAATATCAAAGATTGGCATCCTACTCAACGTTTGCCATACGTGATATACATTAGTTTGCCGCCATGATATCATATACTGCATGTTATGAAGGAATTTTTGTAGCCAGATTTAAGTCAAGCCTGCTTAAAGACTAGACACTGTTAATTTTCTTAATTACTAAGTTTTTATATATCGATAGTGTGGAGATACACGGGTGCACCAATGCCGATGCTGTAGGCTTGTTCAACAAACAGATCATATTTCCATAGGTTACTATAGTATAGTGACGGTTGTGCAACTCCTTTTGTCAATGTGGTATCTTTAAGATGTCAAGTACAAAACGGACCATTGATGATCAGAAAAAACTGCTAATTATGTCATTATTTGTTATGCACATGATACTAGGTAGTCAACAGCTTTTGCTACTTCTACTGCTGCTGCATTTACTACTATTACTACTACTATTACTACTACTGCTGTTACTCTTTCTACTATTACTACTACTATTACTACTATTGCTACTACCACTGCTACTATCGTTATTGCTATTGTTAATACTTCTACTATTACTACTACTACTAGTACTACTACTGTTACTACTACTGCTACTACTACTACCATTTCTACTACTACTGCTACTACTACTAGTACTACTAACACTACTGTTACTACTACTACTGCTGATATGATTCAACAAAATACCCTGCTCAGTGAAAACAGATCGGTTAGAGCAAAAATCTCTGCATATGAAGTAACAGGAAATCAAGACCTTGGCACATGCACAAGCGCGACGCTGTTGGTTGCTAAAGCCGTTTCCATAGCACAAAGATGGGGCATTGCCATACCTGCCAACTCTCACGCATTGGGTGTGAGACTCACGCAATCACCCCAAAGAAAAAATGAAATTGCGTGAGAAATGCGTGAGATTTTTGCCCCAATTTCCACAATTTTATATATACTATCATTGATACATCAATTGCCCCAAAACCAAATCTCACGCATTGCCCCACTCTTGGGTTGGCAGGTCTGGGCATTGCATGGGTGCTTCGATTATAAACAGCGACACTGAATCACGATAGAATGAGAGCGACACACCTTGTTCCATGATGGCATTGCATTGGGAGTGCGCTGCTACGCTATTACAGTATGGAAACTTGGTAACTATGCTGTATTAAGTTGCTCAAACGCAAAACACTAGATATAAATAACTTGAATAAGTTTTTATATATTTCCAGTTAGTGATTTCCCTCAAATTGAACTACTACAGGTTCTAAGAATCCTTCAAGAGCAGCGAGTCATGCAAAATCAGCACCAGCGAAATACGGAGGACGAGGAACAAGACTGGCTAGTGAAGATCAAAAGAGAGCAGCAAGGAATGACAAGTCTTACAATATGCTCAGACGTCCTACTGATAAAGTCTTGGTAAGGGACTGCAAGTTACTTGTAACGGTAAAAACCCATCGAATAATATAGATTTACACTAATTTTGTGTAGTCTAGTGGTGGATAATAATACTACAGTAACAAACTGAATAGTTGGGATAAACAATCGGCAATACATGGTTTTTCAGCTTTGAACTTGAATAGCTTTCAAATTTTCACCGATAGATCCCCAATATTAGTACGCTGGCAGTCTCGCGCATCATGAGAAATCATTGTGTGTAATAGATACTTCGCAGAATTATTCTTACACATGGGAAGGCAGTCTAGTGGTGCAGATGGTAAGGCGCTTTTGTGAGAATCTGAAAATATGAGTTCGACTACTGCGCAGTGCAATCTTTTTCTTAACGCTTTTAGTGTGGCTTCGGAAAGACAGAAAGATGGACGGGGCTCTTATTATAGTAAAGATATATGTTCCATATACTGATAATAATCTAATGAGTTTAATTTCATTGTGTTTTGCTCAAGTTAAACACCCTTTAAGATAGAAAACCTACAAGCATCACTAATTATCACATTGCTAATAACAAAACCTTTGCTCGATACTACCAAGTACACTTTTTTTTCGAAAGTTTGAACAACGTATTGCAATACGGTGGGTCTGAAAACAGCCATCAATGGTCAGGAAATTAGTTTTATTATTTGATGGGCTAATCCTCCGGCAAATGACTTTTCGCAATTTTCTTAAAATTTCAGTTACATTGAAAATTGCTCACTAAATGGAGATGTTAAATTTTCCTTTAAATTAGGTAATATCCATAACATCTGGATGAGAGACAAGAGATATGCTGAGATAACAAATTTAGTTTGAATTAGCCTATTAGCGGTAACATTTTTCTTTATAATGCTCGTATTCCCAAATGACACTGAGCTTGGCATTGGTTTAAAACCACATTTTGACCAATGAACAAATTCAACAATTTCGTGTAATTTTTCACAAAATTGTATGGTTTCTATCAAAAAGAATTCATGATGATAAGAGCTACATAACTTGTTTAAAGACTTCAAAGAGATAGGCGTTGTCATGAGACTAAAATTAGTTTGCCACCATTGATCTCATGTTTGTTGTACCTTCAGGTGCCACGAAAATTTTTGAGTAACAGCCAACCTAACCTAATGAATAGGCGGAATCAGCAGACGGTGAGACACGATCAAGGTGGTGGGCGGATGAGCCCCGACCTCACTCCTTACACAGGGTTTATAGATAACTACAGCTTCAACTGAAAATAAATATTCTACTGGAGATTAACGTAAGCTATGTCACCGCATAAGATAATCTTTGGAGATGAGAATTTGATGACACGTCTCTAGGAATAACCGAACCTGAGAACTCACAAACGTCTGCCATATCACACAAATGGTTTAATTTTTTATGGATTTTATCATATATTTTGAGTCATGTACGATTGTGCTAAGTTTTGAAGATTCATATGGTTTCAAGTAGTGCAAATGACTCAACTGTTTTGCGATAATCACACTTATTTGCCATACCAAAATTATAACAGATGTGTCTAATTGCAATCTCAAAGTTTTGTGTGCATCACCTTTTGAAACCATTACCCTCTTAACAGCTAGTTATATTGAACATGACAAATTTCAATTAAGCAATCTTGTACTGTATTACATATTTATTATCCGAACTAAAGTTGATTTAATACATTTCATTATATGCACAGAACCAAGTCGGTAGTCACATAAGCGTTTTATGAGCTGAACATAACCAGCGGTCGCATAAAAATGGCCTTTGAACGGCTGAGGTCTTGCAATTGTGCCTTTGATGCGCCACCCAGATAGAACACAAATCACATTGTCAGTCATCAACATCAGACCGAGCATATGTCCTCATCATTGCCATTTCATAGACTTAACTGTACATAAACTGTACCAGTTTTGATTAAATAAAGCAATGTACCTGCAGAACAAAGCCCGTAGCTGTAATTCATACTGAAACATATCATGTATAAAAATATTGCATGCATGTATTTCCAATGTTTAACACAAATTATAGGTTACTCCTTTGCTGCTTAGATATTAAGTGCAGAGAGGGAACCTCAAACATCAATAAAACATTCAATATTTGACGTTTGCACGTCAAATTAACTTCCTGTCACAGATTGCATGACAGAGTCCAACTTAACAGACACTATTTAATGTAAGCGATGTATGACATTTAGTACGCATTCTCATTTTGTAGGTGTTTATTCAATCGACATAAGTGCTAGTTTTCAGGACATCACGTAAAGCGAAATGAAAGTTCCTTAGCAACTGGCTTCTTTTTAAATTTACAAATAGACATTTGAAACAGACGAATGTACAGCTTCCACAGGAAGTAAAAAATATTCATCTGATATTTACAAAAATCTACAAAGGAGGAAGTGAAAAAACAACTACTATTGAATCTTTCGGCTAAAGTCGTCTCCCCATTGAGACCATAACTATGTACACGAATAAAGCTATACATAAGGACATATTCATTGAGCTTACGGTGAACTTTACATGAAGTGGTAACAAAACAATGTTTATTGACACATGCTAGCCATGAGGTAATAAATCTAAGATTCATAATCTGTGAGAAAAAAACGCAATAAATACGGAGTTGACAAGCTGCAGCTACAATGCTACACGGTGACGGTATGCCAAATCTTAGCTAGGCTTTCTGTCAAGCGTGACCTTGTGACACGCTGAGGAAACTGGTCACTGACTCTGGGGAACAAAAAGTTGTCAGTTATGTCAAGGTCAGTATCGCTATCTGACATTTGCTCCCTGCCATCCGATTCGCCAATACATACCGATACCTATAGAACAGAGTTTGACACTGATCAATATAATCATAAACAAGCTCGATAAATCTATAACAAAAAATTTCAAGTTGTACAACATTTTGACCACTGTCAGCCGCACTTACCTCATTATCGACATCCTGATAGATGCGAGAACCAATGCTGCCGTAAATGTTAACTCCGTTGTGTAACTGCGGCCTGTGCAGTGTCTTAGGCAAAGGTTTAAAGTAACACGCAAACTTCTGTTGAGTGCGATCTTTCACACCGTTTATATAGGGTCTCGGACGCTTCGTACGGAATATCTTGCTATGTATCTTGTCTTGCAATGCCTATACACAGAAATAAAAAAACTGTCAACAAACTTAGCAAGGACTAGACAGGCTAATAATATTCCATATATCTGGACAAAAAATCGTAACTATTTCACTGACATTTAGCCAAACGGCTTACACACAGTAGTGCCACTGTTCTATGTTCATTCGTAGCAAACTATAGCCGAACAATCACAACTAAATAGAAGGTTGTGTAAGGTGAAGAAAACCAACCAAGTGAGCCAATTACTGTATCAAAAATGGAAAACATACATGAAAAAACACTGGCCGAGTCCTACTGCTCACACAACTACCGGACATCCCAGGCTCCCATTGTGTTTTTGACTAGCTTTTGACTAATCAAAATAACAAACTTAGGGAAATGATCAAAACACTTGAAAAGTAAACAAATTCAAAGAGATAATCGCTACTTTAAAATAAAATCGTAACTTATAATTTCACGCTTGAAAATGGCTCTATGAATACCATGATAAATCTACTAAATAGAAGCAGAATTGTCAACACGCCTTTAGAGTTCAAGCTATGGGCATTAAACAATCTGGAGAGAGCTTCTTCATTGATTCAGGGCCAGTAAGAATACCTTGAAATTTATTTGCTTAGAAAATAACTCTTCACAGATCAATGAACACACAAAAATACTCAGGAAACAAAGCAAAGGTCTAAACAGAAACAAACAACTCTCACCTTGCTTATCTTCCAAGGGTTGCTAGGATGAAGCTCCTCTTGTGTCCTCTGAGGGAAGACAACCCGTTCAGTCCTGCTCATCACAGGTGGGGGAGACGACTTCGCGCTGCTGTCACTGTCAGAATCTGAGTCAGAGCTGGACTTTGCCGGTTCGGGCTTGGTAGTGATTGGTTTCTCATCCCCTCCGTACTAAATGTGGCATACAAAGAGAGTATGATGAGGAAGATATGAGAGCCGAATCACATTGTACCAACAGACTAGCAAAATGGAGAAAAGAGAAAACATACAGAAAGGAAACTAAACATTTTAACAGAATCAATACGGTGAAATAACAAAAGCTGCAACAGGCTTGACAGCGCTGCTAAGTTTAAACCTTTCCAATGCTAGCCTGAGTCTCTCGAAGCTCGTGATGACCTGATAAAAAACTGGAATCGTTCGAGTCGTTGTTTAGGATGCTGAGAGTGGTTTAAGTATTTGCTTGTAAAGATACTTAGCAGTAGCTAAAGCTAAAATCTCAGTCCTTGAGTCTGCCATATAATGTAGTCCTAACTGTCTAGGATAAATCAAAGAAGACTGGAATATAAAGATGAGAATTCTCCTAGCCTGAAGATCGATGAGTCAAATATTGACTATCGAGACCAAAAATGAAATTATGAGCCAATCAGTCAAAACCAAATCAACATTTTACAAAGTTCTTCCTGTCATAACAACATACAGAAACTGAAATATCAGAAGTCGAGCTTTGCAAGACCTTTGGACAAATGATTATCTGTTTTTGTTGAGCATAGAAACAAGATTTACCGAGCATGTCACGTCAACAAGGACAAACCTATTTACAGCTTATTTTTTAGTGATGTGTGACCAACACACAGCGAATACATACGCTTGTGAATGTCCACTGCTGCGGATTATCATAGATAGTTTCGCTGTGGTTCGCATCGATGACGATCTCCAGGTCCGATTGTGACAAATTCATTGACATAATCACTTGTAGTTGTTTTTTAAAAACCTCCTCTCGCGTCTTATAGAACCGTCTTCTTTCTTTCTCCCTTCGAGAAATCATGTAGCAAAGGTTGCGCACCTACAATTTATACATTTTTGTAGTTCAAGGTCATCATGCCAAGGTCAAGGTCATCATACCCTGCCATCTTTACACAAGTAAAAACCTTAATTAATTCAGTTGTAAGTGAAAATACATGGTAACACCTCAGCTCAAGGTAAGTGATTATAGGAAGGTTACTTGTTTTATGTAATGAAAACATGAGCATACTCGTCGAATTACTTGACAGATAGGTCCTACATAGACCGTTGGTTGGCTCCTGAAAGTAGTTTTTATAAAAATCTAAGCGATTCATAAATATCCTTAAAATAATGCCGAATATGCTTCCTTACAAGACTGGAATTTGTTGGTGGTGCGGTGAAATCAATTTAGGAATAATGCACCTCATTGCAATAGCTAAAGACCATATACATTGCTCATACAACTTGAACATCATAGATCAATAGTATTATAATAATCACTATAACTATTATTATAAAATGACTTGATTTTCAATAAATGGAAAAAAGCAATGAAATTCTTCGTTTTTACTTTAGCTGATTTAGAAAAATGAAAAGTTGGTCATTTTAGTTTTTTTCGATATTGAATTATGTAAACTACTGCATAACTATCTATGAAAAATATGTAAGGGAATTGTACTTGGATGTTCCCCAGCTGTAATAACCTCTGAAACTTGCTGGACCTTTTCATATAGCTGGCACATTAACGTTAACAATTATCATCTGAACAGTTTTTAATCAGAATCCAAAAGCTTGAACTTTTGAAAGCTAACTATTCCACTATTCCCTATTTTGCTAAAATTGACATAAAATAAAAAACGCCAGCAACTTGTCTAAAAACTATAATAAACATCCATCTCTGTCAACTGCTGTAGTCCCCCTCCCCCAGGCAGTAACGACTCAAACCAAAGATTAGCAGCGGTTAATATAACAGCAAAAAGCCAACAGAAAATCAAATCACTAAAAGCTTTGAACACTCCACCTTGCTACTGATGGTAGTAAGTGACGGTCTGTGATAAACAAGTCAAGTGGTCACATCAAGGGGTATACAAGTACTAAATAGTCCTATGTTCACTGATTTTGGAATAATCTACATGTACATATGAAACCAACCAATTACATCTGGCAATAGTTTTAACTTACGTAGAACATGAAAGCCAAGAAATTCAAAACCACAAACGAGACGGTAAAGAATCACCTGTATAAAACTGTCCTTAGTGACCTTGACATTCAGCAACAATCATTGGACAAAATCTAAATGTTTGTTTGGTTTCTCATATTTTATAAGCCTAATGCTTTGATAGCTAAGCTAGCAATCCCCTGAATTGACATAGCATGTTCTAATTCCTTGCAGCTTTCCTGAACTATTAGTACTGAAGGGAAGCAATATTATGGCTACAAAAAGACACGTTGGTCCGAAATGCTTACCCTTTCAAGGTCCTGCCTTAATTGAACAAACATCTTCTGTCTGGCCAGCAGACTCCCTTCTTGCTGTTTAACGAGCATATCTTCTTCCTCGGCTGTAATACAAAATGTTCTGTAGAATACATCTTCATATCACTACCAGTAGCATTTTAGTGAGGTACAGAATAGTGTTAACTTTTCTTTTGAGAAGATAAAGGGATCCTACATTAGAACAACCCATTTGAAGACACTTCTACTGAGGGCCTACCTGAATAACTATATGCTTCAAAATCTAAAAAACTTGTAACACATGAAAGCAGAAGAGCATCAGCAACCTGCCATCAGGCTTCCTCAAATCTGTCTTGCCATAATAAATTTGTTTATTGACTTATGAAAACACAAATTGATTAATTATTTAGTACTAACTACGACAATAAAGATCTTGGAAACAAACCACAATAAAAGCGAGTCAAAAAAAGAAGACAAAACGCTAAGCCACCAATGAGGATTGAACTCATGACCTCCTGTTTACTAGACAGGCGCTCTAGCCACTGAGCTATGGCGGCTTATACTATTACCGGCCGTTAATAGCGGTACAAATATGCAAGAACAGATTAACTACTCGTTTACGGCATGAACTTGTTTATTTTTCACTGGTGCGTCCTGTTATAAAAGCTCGATCGACTGCGAACAATCAGCGAAACCGGCCGAGATACTTGCCATTTGTAAAAATTGCACTGCAGCATTACGATTATGTCAGGTTCATGGTTGAAGGCCTGACGGAGGAAATGCATAGCCAGTGCAGAGATGGGCACTCGAGTTAACATGCTTGCGCGAACATGCCCCAAGACAAACTCTCAAACTAATTGCATTGAACAGTTTATCCTGTGTCTGTTACTTACTGTAGAATTGTATCGACTCGAGCACCCTACCAGTGAGAATTGAATTGAATCGAGTTTTTACTGTCACCATACAGGAATTGACTCGATTCTCTACTTTCAATAAAGGTATAAACACACTAGGCGATATTTAGAGCGATATCGCGCTGCGTGGCGCTAATCTGCGCTAGAATTCACCCAGCGTGCTCATCTAGAGCGATAACGCTAGACTTTCTCTGCACAACTTTATCGCTAGCGAGATGCATTTCGATTAGTTGGATTTTACCAGAATGCAATTTTATGGCGGGTAATTATTTCTTATCGATGTTCACCAACGTACAGCAGCGACAATTTGCTATTTTGTTAATATTGAAACATCTTCAGAACGAGCACTGAATTGTTCATAAATTTAATAATAGCACTCCCAGTCATGTGCACCATAACAAACAAAAATTACAAAAAATCCAAGTTGAAAATCAACATTTGGAATCAATCGCTGCACAGGTTGACCATCTTGAGAACGGTAAATATTTAATACATTAGGCCTAAATATAAAAAACCACTACAAAATAAAATATGTATAAAAATAGTGAAAAATATTACAGTTAAAAATGCAATAATCGTTTTTCTTATGTCTCCTTGTAGTGCAGGCAGTGTACAATCCGTGAAAGTGAGATAGGTTTAATAACAAATGCGTAAGTTGTTTACGTTGTCGCCTAGACGGCGCCATATTGACTGACCTAAATTTATTAACAACTCCGAAGAAACTAATGATACGGAATTTTATTGGCAGTTTGTGGGCGTGCCCATTATATCGCTTGCTAGTGAATCGCGCAAGTGTGTTTATGCACACGCTAGCGATATCTCCGCCCTCCTCATGACGCTCGCGATAAAATCGCCTAGTGTGTTTGCACCTTAAGGAAAATGACTCGAGTCACAATGCACCAATGTTTCCCTTTATTACTGCATCGATAGAAAATCTATGTTCGAACATTGATCTCCTAAGTTATCCAATCCGTTACTCGATGTGCGCCAAAAGCGAAGATATCAGTGCAGTCCTATGTTGCCAATCGCACACGTTTTTCCAAAACCTCGATATCACAGGGTATATTTTATACATCCATAATATGTACTAAGCACTAATATAGTATAGCTCTATGGTTTGCCTGCGCACTGGCAATAAGCTTACATATTTATAATTATAAGCTTTGTATCTGCACGTGAATGTTGTTCATTCTTCCGAAAAGCCTTTATATAGCGACTCGCACTTGTACCTATACAAAAACATTGTTCACGGATAGGAGCGTTAACAGATCCACCCAAAACTTTGCCACAATAAATTTAGGAAGTTAGGTTATTATTTTGCCAAAAAACAAACTTGTTACGTAGTTTATCTTCTACTAGCATTCTTCGTTTTGGTTACATTGCAAAAACAATAGCTTTTTTCTTTTGCAGCCGGTTTTACTATACAACAAAAACATTATATTATTCTTTTGTTTTTCAAATACATGAAATCTTGTGCAGAATTTTTTTGCCAATTCAAATTAGTTTTAAATTGAATTTATGTGACAGAAACTCTGCTTTTACAACAAAACAACTGAGTGCATGCCAGCACAAAATGGTAGACATGACACAGCTCCATCGAAAAAAGCAATGAACTCCCTAATGAAATAGTTAATATTTGCTAGGCAAACAGTCAATAGGCTGAGCTAATACTGTAGCTGAATTAGTGATTGTGGGTTATTGTTATTTTGATATGTTGCCGTAAGTCAATTTTTCTGAGAATTGATTTTGTTTATTTGGGAGAATTGAATCGAGTTATTGAAGTTAGGATAGCTAAAGAATTGAGAATTGAACAGCGGTGTTATGCAATGAATTGAAAATTGAACAGCGGTGTTATGCAATGAATTGAGAATTGAACAGCGGTGTTATGCAATGAATTGAAAATTGAATCAATTCTTACACAACATTGGATTCAAAATAATTGAGAATTGAGTTATTAATGTTTTGGATGAAAATTGAATCGAGCCATCTTTTAAAGCCTTATAAACATAGATGCCAATGTGATGCGTGTTACCATAGCTATTTGCCGTGGTCACACGCATCAACACCACGAAGTGATACGCCGTGCAGACAAATAAGGAATGGTTCTAGTCGAGTGAAGGACATCACAACCTGGCTGGATTTTCCATTAATGCTATTAAATTATCGTCGGAATATTTGCATTGCGACATGGTTAATTATTCATTCAGTTATTTACATTGTAGTATTTCGCTCAAAGAGAAAACTCTACATGTTCACTGATGTTTTTATTCTGCACTACCATATCAACGCTAATACTTGTGATTAGCTGCATGTGCAAGCTGCGTACATCAATACAAGTTCCTCTTTTGTTCAGTAAAAAGTAGAGTTATGCATAAAAGTTCTCAGTCTGCTAAGAAGATTGGACGCTGATATTGACAAATTCAGCAGTGAAGATTGGTCCAAATCAGGTCAGAAAGCAGAGAGGAAGAAGATATTGAAAAAAACAGAAGCTGAAGTGAGTCAAACGGAAAGCAGCAGTCAGCGGAAACCAAAAAGCTGACTGCACCGAATAAAATTTTTAAATGCTTTCATTTTGGTTTCTGTTAGTATAATGAATATCGTTTATGTCATTCGTTTTTTAATATTATATCTTAGAAACCTGGAACTTCCCCTCTGCATTATGCTGATTAATAAATACCACAGATGCACCATGCACTCATGCACCAATAAAATATATTAGATAATTTTATTTACCCTGGCTAAGAAGTTGATTTCTCAAATACTCAAGTATAACGCTCTCCGACTTTTGATGATGAAATTAGCGACGAAAAATGGAGCATCTTATATTTGGGTGATTAAAGTATTTAGTTTTTCGCAGCCGGAGGAAAAGTGTTCTAACAACTTTCTCGTATAGAAGTTAAAGATTATAGCAACAATAAATATGTATACTAAAAGCATTGTGTACAAACCTTTGGGCGCTAATAGAGTGTTTCCAAAATTGGCTTTTCTTTTTAGCTTCCAGTATTCATAGACGAAGCCAACGAGGTCGACATCGTATTTCTCATCAAGCGAATCTACAATCTCCTTCACTGTCACCGTTTCATAAAACTTCTTTTCCAATTCTGATAATCTAAAATCAAATTATTAACTTTACATGAGACCTATTATTACATACTATAACAAAATAAAAAACATAGTTGAACGAAGAGACAGGGCGATCACTCATTCACCACATTTGGATTGGTTATTTTTAATAAAATGCACACAAGAATGCTAACTTCCGTTGGTTAATCAATGAGGCAGTCATGTAGTATATTATTTGCCAAGTTTTCATACGCTTTTGTATGGAAAGGCGTTTCCATGTAGTGACACCTAGGTGCCGAAACATTACGCTGGACTGACAAGCAGATCATGTCTTCCTAAAGCGCAATAGTAAAATAATGGTTGTGCGACGCCTTATGTCAATGTTGTAACTTCAAGAGGTCAAGTGCGACGCTGTTAGAGGCTCAGGCCGTTTCCACGACAGGAAGATGGCGCATCGCACATGCTTTCACTTCTAAACAGCGACACAGAACCATGACAGAATGAGAGCAACACGGCTGTTTCCATGATGACATTGCGGCGCCACATGGGGGTGTGTCGCTACACTATCGCCATGAAGAAGCTTAGTAAATATAATACTCCTCGTCTTCACTTATTTCCGATTGCTTTTAAGAACAAGGAGGAAAACAGGAAAGTACAAGTTTTTGAGAAGGAATAATTGCAAGCAAATATAGTAGAGAGATTAGCCTGTAATTGAAGGCATGCATGTTCCGTGAGAATTTGATGAATATTAGATAATGAATTTTGTATGCTGGTGCATGAAGCAAGCTCTGCCTCATCAAGTCTTATATTTGCACCATTTCGCTCAAACCTTGAGGATGACAAGTGATGAACGTCCTTGCCATCCTTGAGTCTTGAGCGAAATGATGCAAATATAAGATAAAAGTTGTTGAAAAGTAAGAAGGTAAGGATAAACAAGGGTATAGAAACGAAATAGAAAAACAAGAAGAGGGTCAGGAGAGAGAATAGAAGTTGATGGGAAAAAAGGGGAAGCAAAGAGCGTGAACAAGGACTATTTCATTTACTTTTGACTCCTTGCATCTGCCTTCTCCTGTTCAGTCATGTTCTTCTTCTCCTTTTTCGGGGAAGCAGACGTGTGTCGTGGACAATAGGCCTACAAAACATAAGAAATTATTACTACGCAAGTGTAATCCATTCTACCGGTAGGGTTAAAAAATTATGTATTTTACATCCGAAAATATAACAATTCTGTCTAATCACATTCCCACAACCAACCCAATTCGAAACAGAACCAAGATGAAACCACCGCTAGACAAACCTTCCCATGATGCATCACTGTTGAGTCAGCTTTATCCGAATCTATAGTTTTACAAACAAGCCTGCAGTACACCGGAATGAATCGTTAAATTAATTCTGCCAACCAGAAAGAAATGCAGTCCTACATGCAGGTAACTCCTCTTGATAGAAATGATACTGGATGACCAGACGACATTTTTTCAAACACATAAATCAACATAAAAACCCTACATGCAATTCAGCACATTACTGAGACAGTCTCGTAAGGTGAGTAATTTTCTCCACATATTAGTAAAACCTCAGTTTCATCTAGTGCATGAGGAGATTTCCTGCTGTAACATCGCTTAACAGATATTGAAAAAACAAACGCTAACATATGATGACAACAAGCATAACGCTAAATAGAACAAATATAAATGAACACACAGACGCAGAGACAAACATGAGGTACAGTCTAGAAACCAACAGCCGTAGTTGAAAACGTACAACCCATAGGGAGACAGACACAGGTGACACACCAAGAACTCAGAGATGAAGCGAGAAATTATGTATGAAATGTAAAAAATGACGAAAGGACTTCAACTAACCTGAAGGTGAATGCTTGCACTCTCATCTTCCTCCTCCTCTTCATCGACTTCCGTCCGCATGTCGAGCTTGTGCTCAAAGGCGCATGTGACGTGGAAGGCGACTTTGCAAGTCTTTACATGACACTGGATGGGTGCTCCCTCCTTTACCTTGCATAGGCAGCATAGCAGGTTCCAGCGAGTTGGCTACAACAGAACCCTCCAAATATCAATATGAATTATGTAAGAAATGAATGCTGCAGGGAAGTTTAGCACTAGTAATCCACTTCCTTGCTGTTATCATACTCGCTCCCGAAAAGGCACATGTACTTTGTAACCTGAACAAGACACTGCTATACTTAACAGAAAGTACCAATCACAGAGGTGTCTACCTTAAAAGTTTCACATCGAAAATTGCCAAATTTGTTTACTAGTATAACTAGCTTTTATTGATAACCCAAACAATTCCCTAACAATGAATAATGCACCATTAAAATAATCATGTTCAATTTGTATTTACATACAAAATAAATGGGCCGCCCTTGATGCCACAGAAATAAGTTTATAATGATTAATATATTAACCATAATAATCATTTGAATTATCTCAACATAATTGGAGAGAGTAAATCAGTCTTTTGTTTTAAATAAAGTAACTTCAACGACTGTTATTTCTTATAGAAGAATTCAATAGGCCCATCAGAACCTTGGTATTTATTTATCATCCATGACTTATTAAAATGAGTACACAAAACATACTCGAACTTTTCTAACATATTCTTCAAGTTTTAGAAAAAGGGGCCTCAGAGTTTTCCACAATATTTTTGGACATGTAAATTACATGAAAGCATTTAGACAAGGTCAAGGTAACTTTTATCACTTTGCTCTTTTACTGCATGACCGAATGCTAAATGCATAATTGATCCAAAAATAAAACATGTTGGACATAATCACATAAGCTACTGCATATTCAACTTTGTCATAAACAGCGAAACCTTTTGCTTTCAATCGCAAGCTTCCACATCTGCCTTCTACGATTGGCAGTATTTTTCTAGCTTCAGATGCATGCACTGAATTAGATGTTTATACCTTTATGTCCTTTATCTTAGTAACAGGCTCCATCTTCTCAGCGTCACCAATACTGACTTCTGGAATCCAAAGGGCGCAGCTTACATGTGCCCACTTCTGGCCACTCCTGTAAAGATGGCGAGATAGATAGATACCAAGGCGCATAGACGAAGGAGAACAACTCCCTTTCAGTGCAGCTGATGCATCAGGTGCAGTGCGTATTGTGACAAGCTGTTGTTTTGCTCGCTCCGCTCGCCGGGGGACAACTCCGCAAAAACAAGTTTGTCAAGTCAGGCTATTTACACCTCTAATGCAAGTACTCACAACGATTAAAACTAACAGAGCGAAGTTGCGTCTCTTTAATACTTGTGTGCTAGCCCACAGGACATCATCGGCACAGACCCTTTGTGCAGACAGACATTCAATAAAGTAACATAGCCAATTCCAACAGTGAATATCCTAGCGATAGTTCTACTAGCACTGAGGTAAGTCAAGAACGCTGCTAGGATATCATGAAGGTAAGAGCAGGGAGTGAGACTCACCTTGTTGGCTTCATCGCCCCGCCTTTCTTAGGACAGAGTTCACACTGTGGTTTGATGCCGAGAGCACATGTACGACAATACCACTTGCCTTCTGGAATGTTTTGTACACCGTAGCAGGCCTGATGTACACACACATCACAGCCATCACAGAAAACCATCTCATTAGCGTCCTCGCTGTCGGGCTACAACAATACTCACACAAATCAACTTTTCCCTGACACACTACACTTGGATTGCTCTTTGAAACATTTAGATGAGCTCAGCTTGAGCAACCACAAACATATCTCATGAGAACCTAGAGATCAAGACGGCTGTTATTGAATCTATATCAGGATAGGAATGCATCATTATTTTTTCAATTTAAATTGATTTCTTCTGTTTCGGATAAATTTGAATTTTTCGCTCATTGTTGCTCACTCAAATTGTCTGTGAATCGCGTTGCACATCAGAATGCTTGTAAACCCACTTTTTAATATTAATACCTTACATGCTTTAATTTGACCTTGTATTCAATATTCATATAAAATTATACTCTACAAGCTACACATAAGTTAGTGGAATGAAGCTACTGGCAGTTTGACACAAAGTAGGAATGAAAGTCAGAGACATAAATAGGCACTAGGAAACATTTAAGCACATTCTTCCTTGGTGTGATCGATGCTGTTGATCAAGCAGAATATAAATACCACCTTGCCCGGTGTTTTAGTATCTAGCTGTTTTTTGATTTTTGAGTGAACGAAAACAAAAGCGAAGAATTCTCAACTCTTGCACTTACGTTAGTGTCATGACATTTATTAAACACAGTAGTGAGGAGAAAACTGTGCCAGTTACGGTTGCTACCTTACAGTTAATCCTGCTTTGAGGGTAACTAAATAAACTCCAAAACACACACTAAGAATATAACTATTCTCAATGAAATGAAAAAGGCAAGGACAATATTATGTGAATTATAAGTGTTAATATGACAATATGTGAATTACAAGTGTTAATGTTATGCAGTGTGCATAATAACTGAACTAGTAATGACACAAGTGAAAGTAAAATAGCTGAATCAAAGTGACCCTAGTTTTACAAATTGTATCAACAACAGTCTGACAAAGGCTAGTGCTAGTATAAAAGTGTAAGACCCTTAGAACCGAGTCAGTTGTGCGTAAAGCATTAATTAGCGGGAATTACAAGCAAACAAAAAGGAATAAGTAAGGAACCAACTACTACCATAACTGTAAGTTAAACTATAATTTTTACTATTGCAATTAAAGATAGTACACTCCAGATAAGTTTCACTGGGATGTACAGATACTGGATGAGAATAACCGGAAGAGGGGAGTTATATACTCAATCGGGCAAACTTCATCAATTGTATTTGACAATGCTAGCAAAACTTTAGGCCCCAGATCATGTTCAAATAATCTATCGAGCTTGTTTAGCCAAATTAACCTATTACAAGTCTCTAAGATTATGCAAAATTCAATGTTTTCACTAATAGTTTACCCACGACCTCCATGTGTTACACATAGAAACAACCCTTCTATCGATTAGGAATGCCAAATAACTCATGGAAAACCTTGCAAATGAGAAGACAATTACCGATTGGCAGACGTTACAGACGCTGTTTTCATCAAATTCGACACCGAGGCCTATTGTATTCTTTTTAATGTTCTGCATATTCTCGTAGCATGTCACCTCTAGTGCCTCCATAATATACTCCAGCATATACTCAGGTGTCGGCTCAAGCCCTACAATACATAACAAATCCTGACAGGTGTCACACCATTAATCAAATAGCAGACAAGATCGCAGACTTGTCTCACAACAAATACTGTTCATTTTTCACTCAACTGTTATAGGCAAACTTGTAGCCTTTACTGTTGTGAACACAGAAAAAACAAAGAAAATGCTGGCAATTGTCACACTTCATATCTACGATTATTGAGAGAAGCATCTCAGATCATTTGATAGTGATTGCAACTGGCAATGAAAACTTTGACATGAAAGATCCAGCATGTTTATAGAGGATTGCACATCATTTACTTACCTTCTCTCAGTTAAAGATGGACATATAGACAAAATTTGTGTAGATCTCATCAAAATGAGTTTCTATCATTTACAATTATTTTTGTTTGAGGTTATCTGACTGGCGGTACGTTTGAAGATTAAAATCGATAAAACTTGATCGCGGTTAAAACACTCAGGCCAAGTGAAAGCGTAATTATGACATATACTATGGTTGCAAAGAGACCAACAGAATCAAAACGCACGCTTAATGCTGCAACTTGAATAGCTGATATCAACTATTGCAATGATCAAAACTTTTGACATCATTTTGCATGTATTTTTCTTCTGAGCGTTTTAACTGCGACCAAATTTTGTAGATTTTAATCTTGAAACATCCTGGCAGTCAGACCACCTCAGACATAAAAACAATTGCAAATTATAGAAAAATACCAATGCTTCCTGATATTATAAAATTTTGCGTGATTTCATTTTTAAATAGAGATGTTTGTGTGGTTCATAAACAAAAACTAGCATTTACTATTAGTTTCCTATCAATTAGATGGCTTTCATGATTTCATGAGTGCAATAGACACCATAATTCTACACTAGTAGAGTGTAATGTTAATACTGTTACACAGTCAAACCTCTATTTATAATCATCCCCCCCCATGCGAAATCTCCAGCATACAAGGTAAAATTTGAATGGAAATTTGACTCTACACCCACGAAAACTTTTAAAATAACATTTTAGAAGTGTATTATAACATTGGAATTTGATGAACACAAATGAAAAGGCTAGAGTTGAGTCATAATAAAATCTGGAAGAAAATCCAAGTATCTATGAAAACAATTTTCATTAGTTACGGTTTCTTTATCAACTTTATTTAGGCGTATAATTTAGTTTTTATATAGTTTTATAGAATACATTTGAAGTATTTATTTGTAGGCTATTGCGCTGTGGGAAAAATGAAATCAACTCAACAAATCTTCCTCGAAATATTCACTCCAATATACAATGGTTTGACATACAAATCCAATCTTGAAACGAATTAACTCTGTAAGCAATGGCTTAGTGGTTCTCATTGCCCTAGGACTCTGCTTGCTACGCGTGGTGGAAGTGATATTCACTGTAGCTCCACCGTGATGAATAGACAGAACATTACACTTCTGTCGATCATGAAGTCTGAGGGACATACAGATTTTGAGATTATATGGTCAATAAAATATCCATAACTCATCTTCCACAGGCTTATTTATTATTACAAATTGGTTATCCGCAAAAAAGTTTGTTAATAGTCTCTTAATACAATATTAGCACCTAAAAGTGGCTGAGCACCAACGGCCACTGACAATGCATAGCCAAGTGAAGACAACCAAAATGAATAAGTGACCTACCCATATCAACTCGTTCCTCGTTGTATTTTTCAAGCCAAGCCACATCCAGGTCATCGAGATCGTACCTACAGACGCTGTCAGCTCTCTTGTACGCATCATTGTACTCATGAGATGTGATGCTAAATCTTGCTGAGTCTTCGTGTGTGAGAATGTATTTTTCCCCTCTAACAATCAACCATACAAGTCACCATTAAGACCCTATTGCACTCCTTTAAAGAGACAGACCTTATCACATGTGATTCAACTTAACAAGTAATGTAAAGAGATGACAAAATGTTAGCATAGCTGGGGCTGTGAACATTTTATCACATCTAATACTACGTTTCGTTACACTAATTGCTTGATTTTTGACAAGTCCCTTACTGTTATATTACTGTAACCATAGTGTTCATGCCATTTCACAACACCCTAGTAACCAATGACAACAAACCCACACAATTTTACCTTCCCAATAGACTAATAATAAAGATTTTTGTGCTTAATATCAAATTTCAGCTATGAACCTTTAAAAGCATAAAAACTGCTAGTAACCTAAAAATAGCATTCTAACATTCTAAACACTCAGAAACCCAACTGTCCAACTGTTGTTAATGAGCTGCTTCAACCTAATATTTGTTTTTAAAAGTTGCAAATAGTTCAAGTGCCACGCTCATCGTCTTCTTTGTTACGTACAGAACAAAACTAAAATCGGTGACTTTGATAACAAAGAAAACAAAGGCGAAAAATAAGCATGAAAAACTTCCCAATTCATTACAGACTCGCAGGAACAAAGAAAACTGTTAACATTATAGCCAGCGAGAAAATTATGTTCAAGGAACATGCGTATGGTAAACACGTCTCACCCACCACATCCTTGTATCTTTCATCCTCACTTGATACCTTTACTTAGTTGCTACGAGCTCATATCTTTGCAGGAAACAAATGCTTGTGCCTTTAAAATTATTTACGATTTTGTACACGATTTGTATTTTTATGGCGACAACACAGCTAGGTAATATAAAATTTTGAGCAAGGCAATACAAACTCACAGTTTAAAAGAGCCCGAACGTGATGGTGGTTCCAGTTGCGTGACCTCAGCCTTAAACTGCCTACTGGCATCAGGGTTTACAGGCACCTGCACCCCTTTCTCCCAGTCCTGTCTCCAAGTGTCACCTATCAAGATATATTCTTCCATGAGCAACGGCTCCGAGTCAGGCATCTTCATAGCGCTGATCAGATCCTGCAAGAAAATCAACCATTCAACTGTACCGATTGCCCACAGATACCACATAACAGAGGGTAATAAAAAACATGCCCTGGTGCACTAGTTTATCCTACATTCCCAACTTTCCAGTTTAAATTGCGAATCAGTTTAATTTGCTAACATTATAATTTTAACTTGCTTATATATTCGCTAATCAAAATCTAAGTATATACAGGAGTTGCCTACTCATGTACAATGACCTGGCAAGCGGAGCCAGTCATAGGCTTGCATTTACATGTTACACGAATTCGTACAAGTAATGATGCACCCATTCTACTGATACTTCAGTGATATGGCCTTCTTTTAAAACCAATCTGACTAGTGATTTGATCTTCAAAGCATTCATGATTTCTGCAAATATTAACGCATATAGTTACTTTATTGATTTAACCTTAACTTTGAGAATTTTACAATTCCACATATTTGTAATTTTATTCCACTCATTGAGAAAACCAACTTATCATCCATAAACTTTCTTACTATTTCATTTTAAGTAATCTAACATCGAAACTTAATAACAACAAATTGAAAAAATTCAATATAAAAATCTTTACTATAATAAGAGCCATGTCTGTGCGTCTGTCCAAAGCAACACTAAAAGTGTTATGAAAAAAATTGCCTCGCATTTTAATTGAACTCGAATGCTCTATTTCACAGCCCGCCACACTAATCACTACACCACTCAGCCGCCTTGCCACTTCATAGAATAATTAAGAGCATATTGTTTACTCATGACGATCTCTCATGGTGCACTGGCCTGCCAAATATACTAATTTTTATAATACTCTTATTTTATGTATCACTTGTGACCAATCTGAAGTCAACTGAAAAGAGGCATGAAAAACAATTGAAATGGTGAAGCGGAATTGAAAAACAAAATCCCCTACATCTACATGTTACAAAATATAAAAATGAGACCAAAAATTATAATCACAATTATATATAAGTGTGCCAAATGAATAAATATGTTTGTGAACATTTTCCTTTGCTGGCATTGCGAGTGGTGAGTAAAGTCAGTCCATAATCATTTGATTGATTAATATGTAACAATTTAAGATATTTACAAGCACTCTGCTGATCATCTGCATCATGCAAACAACTGTCGATATGAGGAAAACAACACACAAGTTTAGAGTGGAGTGGTTATAAACTCGGTGATTCCTGCTGAAGTAGTTTGGGAAATACTTCGGCTAAGCCCTAGTCATTCTTCACATGAGAAAAGCATACTGAGGATAAACCTCGTGTTACGACTAGCCGCTCTATATTATATAGAGGCCATCATCAACGGTACACTAATCGCTCGTGTAAACAGATGATCTGGTGTACCAACAACTTTCATAGCAATCGTCCAAATAGACTAAAAGTAGCATTGCGAAACCAACTCATCACGAGTCGGTGGGTTTTCGTGTTGAGCTGTTGAAATTTGCAAAGCAAGTTTCAATTTATTTACACTAAGATTGTTCGATCGCAAATGAACTGAAGAGATGTGACATTAGATCATCTCTTATTCTTTTAAACTGTACGAAAGGACTGAAATTACTTTATGCAGTTTGCTTTTGCTCGTACATTCAAGGAGTGGCCAGATGGCAACATCACCAACGCTTTTGCCAGCACGCAATCAGTGGCCATGCAAATCCAAAACAAAAGACATGAATAGTGGGCAAAAATAGTAATAAAAAAAAAGGAAAATTGAATTTGAAAATAATCAAGTGTTCACACATAGAAGACTGCTGCGATGTCAAGAAAGTAACACTGTTTCTGTTGTTCTAATTTTTTTCATGTTGATTTTTTTGTTAGCAACAAACAATGGCTGAACCAAATTGAGCATGAATAAAGCCATTCAGTTTTAAGCTAAAGCTACTGACTGTTTCTCTCAAATCAGAGAAAGCTAGCTGCAGTTTTGCCAGCCCTCTAAAACCAAGCTAACTTCTGATCCGTTGGCTAGTAATCACAATGAGTTGGTATTTGTCATGTCTCAACAGATATGGTAGTATCTATTATAACTTGCAGATGGCAAATGAAAATATAGAGCAATTAAAGTACTACTTAATCCTCTTGAACTCAAATCAACTTATACTACAAACAAAACGCCACAGGAGAAAGAAAATATTATTTCAGACTTCTGGTAAATCTATCACCTTTTTAGCTACAATATTTTATTATAAACCAAATATGCTTTTAATCATTTAATGTAAGTTAATGATATGTCAGCGATAGATAAGGGTAACTTTATAGAAATGATGCACTCCAGATAAAAATCTGGGGCTTTAAATCATTGACCAGCGGCTTATACACATGAAATTGTGTCAAATCCATACATGAATAATTTTATACGTGGAATATGAAACTAAAATTCTAACCTTCCTGAACAGTTCTGCAGGCTTATGTTTATCCTGGTTGTTACTGTTCCTCACAACGCTGTCAGCAAACTTGCCCCCTGTACTCGGCCTCACAGAAGACGAGTCATCGTCGCTGTCCGACTGCTGTGAGCTGACATACTTCCTCTTTTTTCCTGCACTTTTTCCTTTACCAGCGCTCTTTCCTTTACCAGAACCCTTCGCTCTCCCAGGGAATGGGGACATACCTTTACCTAAATAATTTCATAAATTTTTAAGGCTACACTAAAGAGCTTCATCCCAAACCGCTAGCATTAAAATATTGATAACGGTCTACTACACACCAATAAACACAACAGACCATTAAATATCATCATTAAAATTCTAAAAGCCAATTGGATTCACATATATGATACAACCCAATTTTCTTTCCGCATGCAACAGCATGACTTCACATACACTTTTTGAAGCTTAGCGAATAAAGATACCATGTATTGTGTAGCCGTGTAATTAACACTGCTATGTAGTAACCAATAACGCAATTTACAAGCTATTAATTAACAAAAAACGGTTATTTGAGAAACAGACAAAAATTTACACATCTGGGTCACAAATACTGGTACATTACAGAGTGAAATTGATCCTTACAAGTTGTTCTAGAATCTAGACAGCCAAACATAAACGTGTTTAAATGAAATCCTCTCCAACAAGAAAATTTAGTGAAGAACTGATTTAGCTATTTCTATTTTTAGACAGAGTGAAAGTGATTATAGCAAATCGTTCTAAACAGTTAAACATAAACATGCCTCTACAACAAGAAATTTAGCTATTTCTAATCTCACAATCATAATGAAATTGTTTGGCCTGTTCAGAAACAATGACGGAAGCATAAGCAAGGTGTCAGTTTTTTACACGAGTAAGAATGTATTGAGACAGTAATTTTAAACAGTCATACATTTATAATTTTGTAGCACTAGCCTTATGCATGCAGTATTCTTAAAAGAGTCATGTGTTCAGTGAGGTGTTTATCTTTCAAAATAAATAAATGATAGATGATGAAATATTTAGAAAGAAGAATAAACTCAATTGATGCATCGAACTGGAAAGATATATTTTTGTACTAACTCTGGCAACTAAATATACTAAGGTGATATGAATTACTGTCTTGCTTATATATTGAACTGATAAGAAGTTGTAACGCGCTTGTTACTGACATTTTGTTGGACAGTTTAAAATTACTAGAGTTACTGTTATGGTAATACAACTTTGATAAAATATTGTGGAAACTTTCCTATCTTGTAAAATTAATATTTACTAGGAGCTACTTACTTTTTTGTTACTAACAACTATCTTTGTTGCTCCCATAATGTAAGCCTCCATTTACATAAATTCCACTGAACATAAATAATTTATGTGAAGTTTTTGCTTCGTATTACATAAAAAATTCCGTATAACATAAAGCGCCTATTGTATATATTTTAGTTTATTCTGGGCATATTTTCTGCGGTATAGATCTTGCTGTAGACAAGAAAATCAATTGATTTTGACATCGAAGGTGTTCATTCCCTTAACTTAAGGTGAAATTACCATAATCATGGATTCAAAACCATGTGTAAGTGATGAGAAAAAAAGACAAAATTGTCAATAAAAACCAATCATACCACAGCTACGGTACGGGTATCAAATTAAGATGTTAAGTTTTTTCATTTTTAAAGGGTTGAGTTTACGAAGATCTGGGAATTGATATGGCTATTTGCATGTATTTTACGGTTCGTATAATGTAAAATCCTTAGAACACAAACTCTCTTCATTGCAATGCGGACTATTCACAATGTAGGAGAGTCTACTGTATCTTTTCATGAATAAAAGCTGGAACTAACTGAAAACAAGTATCCAAACAAATGCTTAGCAACTAACACCGTCACCTTCTGAAATACGCACCACTTGGATGGTGGCTAGCAATGAATCGCTATAAAAAGTCAGCTTTATGAAACTGACTGGCACATTAACCTTCAAGTTTGTAGGTATAACGGATGTTATTAATAGTTAAAAATATTCTGTTTCAAATGGGACGCTTAATTATGAGGCTAGGTTTATGCATTCACCTTCAGCATTGGCTTATTACTCGGTGAGTCACATACACGGTTTCCACGAGTGAAATGGATTTGGAGTTGCCTGCTGCGAATGAATTCACACCCTAATGTTCCATTGTTGTGCTATATAGATCTTTCTAAGATTGGCAATGTATCTCTCAAAAGAAAACTTGTTAAAATAGACTAGCTATCTCACAGCAAATGTCTTCACACAAATTTAGTGAAACGAAATGGCGTCCAATTTTACTGTTCATATTTTACCGTATCTATGATTTGGAGTGGAAACAACTCCGAACCCATTTGAAAAATAGAAACATAATGATAGTCACCACACTGTAGAGCAGCAGGATTATTTGCCAGGAAGCTTCTACTATTCTAAAGCAAACTTTTGAGAACTCCATTTTCTAACATTCAATGATCAATTGTAGAAAGTATGTAGAAAGTGTTTGGTATGACTCTTCTTATTGCATTCCATATTTCATCAGTCATTTAGATTTTTCACCTGAATATTTTCTAAACTAACCCAATCTATTGAAAGTGTTTTGCAATTGGTTGTCGATTTATTTACTAGTTGCTAAGGAAGAGCACCTGTGTACTCACATATGCTCATTACTAATTATAATATATTATATATGAACTTCATCTATACAATGTAGCTAAAATCTATACGTAACTGATCCAACGGGTCACACACTTTTAACAATGAGAGAAAATAAGTTAAAGTCTCCTCTAGTAACTAGTGAGAACATTGAAGTGGAAGATTCGCTCACTAATACAGTTACTATGTTTTATGGACATTCATAGTCAAACCAAACATGCCGATAACATTTCGTTACCAAGGCTATCATCAACAAAACATTTTCATAGCCGATCACGATGTTGAATGGTGGCATTGAACGCATGGTGATTGTTGAAACATTGGTTGACAATTGATTCATCTTTGTTTGGAAATTACTTCTTTTTAATTTTGATAAATATATGCATGGATATAATAATAGATACAATCGGTTTATTATATCAATTATATCTGTGAATACATATCAATAGCTTACATACTATTTAATGATATGTGTTAATTTACTGACACCTCATCAACTACTCACAAAATGACGGACAGATCTATATAAAGTTGCAACAGCCTGCTTTATGCTGGAAATTGTCTCCCCCTGTTACTAATATGAAAATATTATCAATCACTTATATAATCTATGATGAATGCATTAAAATCTGTCTGTGATTTTAAACAACTCTAATACAAACCATTTTAATTTAAATTTCATCTATAATAACATACTAATTATAACATACCATTAACAAATTTGACTTGATTTTAACTTTGAACTTTAACTTGATTCAAAACAAAATTGATCTTAAATTTGACTTGATTCAAAACAAAATTGATCAACAAATTCTGGTATGTCTCACAATAAAGATTCTGAGTTATATCAGAACATTTGTCAAATTCCAACTATAGCTGGGGTGACTACGTAGTTGTGTAAAATAGAATTAAAAGCAAACAATGTTCATGTTCAGACAAGTTTAGCAACGACATACTGACATTGCCAACAAAATAGTAGGTGGAACTGAAAACGTTTAACTCATCATAACACATCAGCACATTAAACGAGACATTGATTTAAAACTGGAAACTTGATTTTAAAACTTCAATGTAGTAAGATTGCTCAACTTCACTATATTTTCCATAAAATAAAATAGCGATCCTTTATACCTATGTAAATTTATTTGCATATTAAAATTCAAATGCTAGCTAGTAAAGAGCTTGATGAGTCAATGGATTGACACACTCCAAAAAACCAATACACACAATTATAGTCTATACAGTTTAAACGGCTATCAAAGCAGATGTATGTCAATGTCAAACATGCATCAGCATTTGATCAAGTATTTTAACTCTTTCACTATGGAAAGCCTTTACAAGGGCTCGCCTTTGTACCTTTACAAAAACGTTGATCACAAAACACAGAATTAACAGATCAACCCAATATTTTGGCACAATAAATTTAGGATATTTGGTTATTATATTGCCAACAAATGGGTCAGTAAGTTTTTTTTTCACTCAGAATTCACAGCATAATCTCATGGCTTCTCAATTTTTGTTATTTTTGGTTTAAGGCCAATGAAAAGATATGTAAACAGAGACGTAAACAAATTTTTGTTAGTGAAATTCTTCATCATTGGGGCTCAGATACTTCTGACAACTATATTTTTAAATTAGAGGATGGGATCTCAGTTTTGACTAAACTGCGAAAAATAGCATTTTCGTTTACATCCAGTAATTCCAGTTTCATCAAACAAAAAATGTTAAACCTGGCTCTTGTTTTTCCAAAGCATGTATTCTTGGGCAGAATTTTCTGCTGATTCCAAAAAAGACTTTAAGATTGGCAGATTTGACAACAAAAACTTTAGATTAACTCTATGACACAAGTTCTAGCTTTTACAGCAAAAATATCGAGGGTACACTAGCAAAGGTTTTTCGGCATTAATTCTGTAAAAATGAGCAAAATATTACGCAGTGAAAGCGTTAGGGGTTTTTAATGAATTTATAAATGAAATATGAAACTCACCAGCAGCATCATCGTGGCCAGATTTCCGTCTATGTGCAGGCATGGTTAGTCCAGAGAAAGCAAATCTTGTGACTCAATCACATTGTACTCCAAACAAGACGATCATCCGAGTTTGTTTTACTAGTTATACTTTAATGGTCCAATAAATCTTTGTTTATACTAGGAGACACTACCATCTGTTGCAGACTGTCATAAATTATTCAAATTCCAATGATTCTGCCTTGGTTCCTACAATGATAAATGCTATAAAAAGCATTACAAATTAAATTATACTATAGTGCATGCAATTACCAAAAAAACTGTTTTAAGCTGTGAAGGTTTGTGAAATTGTTGAATTACCCCAGTATTTGAAGAAGCCTATTTATGTTTTAATCCCTTGGAGATTTTTGACCGATATAAAATGTGTTGGTTTCTTTTGAGCCCAACGGTTTCTATCGTTCACAACTCAAGGTATAAACGGAAAACACTTGAGCAATATCTCTAACATCATGTTTTATATAAGAGGAGTTTAGATCTTGAGATATTTTTAAATTTCCTAGTATCAGTTTTGTGCCTAACACCAGCTTAGAATCCCTAACGAATATTGAGTTTAGACATACAATCGTTCGTTTTTTCGTGACATCATTCTATGAGTGTGGGACTGTGAATTATCGTAGTAGGCCATATTTGTAGACAAATTTTACCGTTGAAAACACGAAGCTTCTGCAATTAATTTCCACAACCTACGCTGAAAACTCTTTTCCAGAGAATCCCGATATAAACTCAAAATAACACAAAAAATACTATTCAATAACGTAAAGCGAACGAGACTGATGATTGTTTGTCTACAAATATGGCGGCTTTTCTGCGAACGAGCACATGTGCAGACGAATTGATGCCGTCAATAAAACGAAGGATGTAACCAAAATGCTTTATACACAAAATTGACCAAAATGTTTATCATTTATCTTCATCAAAGAATAGCCTGTGGCGTATCCCATATTTTTTCAACTTTTCAGAATGAAAGTCATTAGACACCAACATGCATCACAGGAAGTAGCGATAAGAGGACTGTTTAACGTTATGACAAGTGTAATGGACAGTGAAGTCAAATCAATAAAATTGTTTGATAGTTATTCCTTTAGTAAATCGAACAACCAAATATTCTCTTTGCAAAGTATTCATTAGCTAACAGCTATAAATTAAATTCAAGGCTATATTTCAGTCGCAACTCTTTTGTAAATGTACAGTTGATTTCTAATTTTCAGATCACTGATTGCAACATATCTCATTAGGACACATTTGATTGGAACAGATGTACTCCCGAGACTATGAAAAAGACAACAAAACTAAGTAGTGCAAACTGTGTCAACAACATTTGATGCTAACTAAACTCACGCCACACATATCACATCACTGCAATGCATAAGTAAACTTGCAACATATCATGTATCTTGTAGTTTAATGTTAGCCCTAATACAATGTTTAACATTTCCATGATGACAGGGCTATTTGTACTTTTATTTTGTCAGATATGTTAGTATCAATTAGAGCTTGCAGTATACAAATAAAAAATATACAGTAATTAAAGTACTACTTGGTCCTCTTAAACTCAAATCGGCTTATCTTACAAACACTACAGCAGAGAGAATGTATTATTTGAGATTTCTGGTAATACATGTACGTCACCCTTTTAGCATTAAGCATTTATTATAAAACTAAATATGCTTCTACTTTACGTGAAAGCAATATCAGCGATAAATGCAAGTTTACAGAAACGATGCACTTCAGATATGTAAAGGAAAATGATAAGAGCATCGACCAATATTTCCCCACAGACAAAGCAACATTCTAAAATATAGTGAGCTAACGATATATTGCATAACTGGCGAAACTGTGACTAATTACGCTTGATCGAGTGAAGGGGAGTTGGACTAGCAACAGGACTAGGTGCAAGACAACCAGGGAAATGACAAGGGCATTATTATGGCGTGTAATACTGTCTCAAGCATAAAAACGTAACACTAACCAGACGATAAAGCCTAAAATAAGCTACTATGCAATGATGAATTGAACAATAAATAAAATTTTAATACATATGTATACTTTGTGCGAGTTACAGATAGTGTTTTTCTTTCCTGCAGTTCTCCCTGCATTTACCCGCGAGATGCGAGACAAACTAATTCCGCGGTTTAGAATAAAACTCGTTGTTATGATTTTGGGTAATAATTTTATTTATAATTAAAATAAATAAAATTAATAATTATACAAAAATAAAATAACAATAATGTAATTTACCAAACTAAAATTCGCAACGGAGCGTTTATTCAACTTGAAATGGTACCCATTATAATCTTAGAAATATCATAGCATATAGGGTATTGGACGTAGGCCTGTCGCCTAAAACAACACGACACTAGTAAACTCTCAGGCTACGCAACCTGACGTGTGAAATAATAAATTTTTTTCACTTGTTGTAGACAGAGAGCTTTCAGTAGGAGTAAACGTAACACGAAAACTGAAACCCTGTTATCTGTATACAGTGATCATATATTCTTTTGGAATTTAAAACATATAATAAATAATCTAATGACCGTCTGCTGAAAAGGAAAAGGGAGTACATCCCTACACGTACTTGAACGTCATCGTATACGATCATTTACAAACTAGCTGCTGACAGAACTGTTAACATAAGTATCAGGTCTGGTGCCTAGCTTTAGTGCAATAATGTTTTGTAGTGTAAGCGTTCGCAGTAATATCCGCCCAAAGCTCTCAAATAAACCATTTGCATTATTGCTGGGGTGTTTAATATTGTACTCTAATTTTGCGTTAATTTCATCGGCCGATCCCATTAGCGGTGATCCTGTACCTGCTGTTGGTGGAGTACATGACGAAGAAGTGGACATTAATAAGCCACAACCAGTCGATGGCCGTGCAGATATTTTGCCAGTAAAAGATGAAGTGGATGGAGATGGAGACAGCCGTGTTAAATTATCTGAAGCAGTTGGCCCTAATAAAAAGATTGACGATGAACTTACAAAAGAGAGACAGCAAGAAGTTGCAGTAAGTTATTGTAGTTTTGATTCTATAGCTAGCGTTGTTTACTATTTTACACAATGTAGGCTCTATTTGTTGACTAATTGCACTAGTCTATACCTGATTATTTTAATGTAAGATCCTACAGTCGCTCATAGATACTTCATGACTGTTCGTGCCCATTTATAGAAACTTTTATTTTCTAAAAAATGTGATCGAAGCTTATCCTAAGCTGTCTATTCAAGCTGACCTGTAAAAGTTATTCACATAATGTGGTGAATGAAATAGTGTTGGATGTTTATTGTCATGTTTTATGAGCTTTGTTGTCTTGTGTGGCTGCTAATTACTTGTACCACAATATTGGCAGGATTCTTAAGCTACTTACTAAAATGGCAATGACTGTTTGTTTAGCAATCACATGGCTTAGTTTATTCCTTTGCGTTTTTGCGATTATTTCAACTTCCATCTGGTGACTGATTAATGCCATATAAATAACAATAGTAATGTTTCAACATTCCTTAAATACATGTATATTGAACATTTAAGCTTGTGTGGTTTCCATGTTTTTGTCTTGTTTGTGAATCTAAATGATCTATTGCTGCTTTTTATTAATAATTCAAGTTTGAAATGTCGATATATGTATTGCTGTTAAGTGCTGTTCAGTGTTAAAAGACTCCCAAAGTACAAGCTGGGGCTCATTGTTGTGAGTTGACAGTTTATACTAACCCTCAGCATATCATTATTTTTATTCCTACCACTTATGCTGTGGTAAGATGAATATTTATCTGGCAACTTGTCAATCTCCGCCCAATACTGTCTGAGAAGTTAACATAATTACACAACGCCCTCAGTTGATGTGGTAGTCAATATGCAAGTAGCACAATTCTAAGCCTTAGCCGCTGATGGCTGTCATATTTTATCAATGAAATGGAGATTCTCATCCAGTAAAGACTTTTTTTGTATTTCGACTGGTATAGTCATCTCAGCATATCAATGAGTCTTGCAAAAGCCATAACACCATGTCCTGTAGTAGCTAATATCATGTTCAATGATGTGAGATCTAAACAAGTTGCTTTAGTGTCTGCTATAAAGACAAACTAAACAGCAGTTGGCAAGTGTTTTATGAGTCTTACACGCTTGCTTGATACCTAAACAATAATTCAGACTTCTTGCCATGTTGCAGGGTAATGCTGGTTTCATTCATGCTTTTGTGGCCACATTGTCCGTCATAATAGTATCAGAACTGGGAGACAAAACATTCTTCATATCAGCTATAATGGCCATGAGGCACTCGAGATTGACAGTCTTCGCAGGTGCTATGACAGCCTTAGCTTTCATGCACATCATATCTGGTAAGTGTCTTATAAGGTGACGAGTCTGGCAGGTAGTGCAAGGTATCTTGGCAAAGTGACATAATAGCTTTTAAGTTTCTCATATACATGTAGTTGATAAGCTAAAGCAGTCTCCCGAGGATGTTTAGCATATGATATGTAAGGTTCCACAAAGGTAGAATGTTTTGTGTTTGCGTTATATTTGGTCAACTACAAATAATGATCAATTACTCAACAAAACTGATATCTTTCGTTTTCGTAAAAGCTGGTTAATTATGTGAATTTAGAAACACGAAGTTTAAGGTTGAATTAGGAAGATCAGTGTTATAATCAGCACTATAATTAGGTATCATGTTGTAATCAGCCGCGTGAGGTGGCTCTCTTTGTGATTATTGCGTCTAGCCTTAATTTAAGTTTATCTTTACGGTGGTACACGAACTATTGGCTGCATAAATACCACTATTAAACAGTTCATGCACTATTACGGTTGTAATAGACTTATTTGTCGAAGAACCAGGTTGGCTTCAGTCACTGAGTACACTGCTACCATCTGTGTTAGCTTCCAGCAGGCATGCTTCTAGTGGGTTGCTATATGCGGAAAAAATGATGCGTACTTGTTTTTTTAGTTTGTAAAGAAGTTGCATTGGTAAGCGATCACCATTTCTGTTTGCGATTGCATAATCGGAAAACCGAGTTTTCAGTTGCCGAAAGAAATCTTAAAAATAGTGAAGCTCTATGACAATGCCTAACACTTAGAATAAAAATACAGTAGACGATTCTACAACGTAAATAATCCATTCCGGAGACGTTTACGCTATATGGATTTTACGTTATGCGAACAGGAAAATACATGTAAATTGTCTAGGCCTAATCTATTTTACGATAATCCCAAACTCACCCCGTTGGCCCTTCCAAATGGCGAAACGAGGCTTAACTTTTTAATTCTAAGGCAGGATAGTAACTGTAGTATTAGTGTAGTATTAGTGGTTTGTATTGACTATTTTGTTTAATTTTTTTATCAATGTCATTGGGTTTATGATTCATGATTACGATAATTTTACAATAAGTTAGCGGAGTGCACACCTGCAATGTCAATTTACATCGGTACTTTTCATTTTTTTCTAGACAGCAAAGTCTATTTTGCAAAGAAAAAATATAGCAAAACATTTTTTTATGTCTAAAATAGCAGAAAACAAAAATATAGATTTTCTATACGTATTAGGAGTCGTGTCTGTCTGACCATTTGTCTATTTGTCGCCAAGGCTCGACGTTAGCATAAAAGATCGCTTTCGTCGCGACTACAACTCGTGACATTCAGTTTGGCAGATTTTGTTCGCGATTGGAAAACTGAATTTTCAGTTGCCGAAAGAAATCATAAATATAGTGAAGTTAAATGATTATGATGGAAAACAGGTGAAAGCGTATCTACCAGACACTGCAACCCCTGCACCAATGGATCACCCTTGAAGTATTTCAGAATAATTGCGCTACTACTTATTTTTGTGTGCTTGTCATCACACCTGATGATCTCTCATGCAGAACTAGACTGCCAGGGTACTAGTATATCTAATAAAAAGAGCCCTATACCTTGTTTTCCCTTTAAAGCGCAGCAAGAGAGAAAGTGATATCAGTTAAAACTAACTACAAGATTCGCGTTGTTCAAATCGATTTTGAAAATTTGCATCGACTTTATACTTTATGTTATATGGAATTCTTTACGTTGCACGAAGAAAAACTGCTTTCATTCTTTAAGTTATGTGGATTTTATGTTAAAGCAGTGTCTACTGTAGCTCTCTTTGTTTAACATATTGTCAGTGTTCGAGGTCTTGTAGGATTTTCCTAATTAGCGGTTTGGACAGAGATCTGCTGTTTGAAATGCCTCAAGCTTGTCTTGTGGTAATAGTGTATATATATTGCTGGTGTCTCTGAACTGTTATGTGGATTACTCGTGAGCGCGCTCCGTGTTAGAAAAAAATGTTTTCTGAAGCACCTCAGGAGCGAGCTGCCAACTGGATCGCACTTGATGAGCACCTCATGAATGTTTTGCTTCGTATGAAAACGTAAAAGTCATGCGCACTGCTGCTCTCTAGTTTGTAAGGCAGTAATTTTACTTAATGTACGGCTGAAGATCACTTCGCACCACACTTCCTACTTGTTTATTCAATTACACGTTCAAGTTATTGGCAACTTTTAACTTTTGTGAAAACTCACTGTAAGTGGCTAATGTGTTTGCACTTATGTCACTGATATAATGCTGGTATGAGGAACTAAGTAGTTTAACACAAACTACTTGTATAACTTTAAAAATTGTACTCATTTGTAGGGTACTTGGTATTTGTCAGGCAGCATTTGGCTTCAGTTTTATTTTCAAACTCGGGATGAAGCATTAAACCCTTAGGATGTTTCCGTTTATGGCAAAGTAAAGAAATTGGCACGTAACAGTGAAACTAATTAACTTGACAATGATTCATTCAGCTAACTATAAATTCAGTATTTTCTCTCTAAACGCTAGTTCACAGTATGTCCGCATTAATCCCACTCATAGATAATCAATGTAGTTTACATCTTTACCAGTTTACATCACCGAATAGGCCACAACATAGTGTTCTCATAACATAATGTATTCGCTAAAATAATGAAATACTAGTCCAGCAGCAACTATCATGAAGTGAAATATAGATTAAGTAATCTTTGACAGCCAATCACAATCGCCGAAGTGGTGCACATTACACAAACTGTAGTGGATGCTCAGCAAAACGTCAGGTAAGTTTGAGCTGCAAGGTTTCCTGGCATATTCGTGTTGCTTTGGCGATGTCATCAGTTTACGGTGCACATAGTCGATAAATGATCGCCGAAATGAATTCGACATACGACGATGCGGTGTACACCCGCTTTAGGGTATAGCATTAATACTCAAGCAATTTTACTGTCCAACTAGGCAATGAAAATCTCAATCAATTTAAGAACTTAGTGTATGAATTTTTATGTAGCGTAGAGGAATACCGACATTTGGAATGAAAAATTGAAAAACAGGCCAAACCTGTTAATATAATTGAAAAAATTGTATCGTCTCTTCTTTTGCATACTTGAACAAAATTCACTCATACATTTCACTGTGAGTTTTAGTATCACTGTGTTTTCATGTTTTGAATGGGTTCCAAATTGCCTACTGCTGACGAATCCGTACGCTATCATTTCAACGATTCGGAGTTGCACTATATAAACGTATATCTTTTCAAGGTTCGCGATGTATCCCTCAAAGCAATACTTGTCAAGTTAGACCAGCTTTCGGGTCACGGTCACTTTTCAATTCATGAGTAGTCACCTAGTTGCACTAATTAAGCCAGGATGCCTGATCGCAATGCTTAATTTTTTTACCCCCAATGAGGGGGCTTAGTCGAGTATTATTGATTTAAATCCATCAGCGGTGAGCGTTTCCATGATGTCGAATAATACTCTCACAGCAAATGCATCCGCATAAATTTAACGAAGCGAAATGGCGTCGAATTCGTTTAAATTTGACCGTTTCAATGATTCGGAGTGGAAACAACTCTAAGCCCATTCGAAGCATGAAAACGCAGTGCAGTGTATGAAACATTTACCATTAATTTAAGATAGTTCATATGATAGCGGCAATGCTAACCAACCTTCTCTGCCTAAAATGGTCATGTGTGGACATCAAACATCTCATGCTTAGGGTGCTTCTGGGCCATCCATGCAAAAGCAATAAAAGTTTTCTATGCATTGAACGAGGCCTGGCTACATACCGTAATGTTTTTCTCCAACATTGACACAATTGCCAATATATTTGTTTCCTTTAAAAATATGTATCTGAATTTTCCTTTTGATGCAGGGAAATGTAAAACAAGGAAAACTAAATGGTTTGTTATATTTTGTTATTCCTTTTCTTAAAGTATTTCTTGCTTCATTGCACTTAGTTCTATACGTTTGTTCAATATACCATATCAATAAATCTCCTATATGAAAGTTCTTTATGCGAGCAGATGTTGTAAACAAATGATTACAAGCCGTTGTGAGTACACTGTTGTGATCGGCTCTTTTAAAATTGCTTGCGTGTTCACCTCCAACTATGTATATGAATACATATAAAATATATATATGACATCATATATATAAAATATGCTGTCATAGCGGGTCGGGTGATAGTTTAAAGGAGGTATCATATGATATTAGTCTTCATAGTAAACTACTAGCTGTGCTACCCGGCGTTTGCCGGGTAATAAAAAAGTCTGGACAGGAAATTGATTTGTATTTAACAAATAACAACATTTCCCTTTCTAACTTTCAAACTACATATCATGAGAGAAGTGTTTTGTGTAGCGGAAATAAATTAAGAGAAAAATAAAAACAACTGTAAAGGTTTTAAAACTTTGTCAATCAGCTGTAACTTTCAAGCTATTAGCCTGGCACATTGCCAGTGGAACATTCCAGTAAGCTGCTAGACTTCTAATGACGGGATTCCATGGCGTTGCGTCAGCGTTGTTGTCCAGCTGCAGTTGTTTTAATAATAACTATAGCCGGAGCGTAGACAGACATACGGACATACTTTGAGAAATATATAGTCAAACATGGATAACTCAAACTTCACGGGATCGAATGAAAGTGTTCGAGTTATCAGAGAGTTCAAGTTATCAGAGCACTGTCACAAGTCCATGTATTTATTAGTAGATACATGTACATATACAAACTATAATATAAATCAAAAGCATAAATGGTTTGTTTCAAATTAAACGCTTCTAATGTAAAGTTTAGAAAAATTTTATCAGAAAGTATAGAGATTTTTTTATCATTTCAGATTTGTTTGTTGTTTTAGTTGATGTGACTGCCAAGTCGTTTTTCAGATTTAAATTGACAAAACTTGATTGCTGTTAAAATGCTAAGAAGAAAAGACATCTTATTCTTTTGAGTCTTTTAACCAAGATCAGATTTGGCGATTTTTCTTGAAATATATCCGAAGGTTACCTCGCTTTTCCTTGCTTGAAGGGCCATCGCTAAGCAGATGTTTGGTAAACATCAAATTTTGCCAAACCTTTAGAAAAGTCGTTGACAAAAATATTTTGCCGTTGATGGTAATAACGACGCCTATGAACTACTAAAAGTTGAGGTTTATCCTTATGGCTTGGAATAAAGTGATATTCTAAAGCGATAACAACCGTCTCGGTAGCCGTTGGGCTAAAAGCTGTTCGAGTTAACGAAGTTGAGGTCGAGACATTTGAAGCAATTTATCATTGCATGGGAACGGACCAAACAAAAACGTTCGAGTTAACCATGTGTTCGAGCTATCCGAAGGCGAGTTATCCATGTTTGACTGTATATAGATAGATGTAAGATTTATGTCATGGTTGATGTCAAAACCAAAATCTGACTCGCTTCCTTTGGTTCCCAAATTAAAGCTTCCGGCACCAGAAGCTTGAAGAACTTATTTGTTGTTTGAATTTTTTTTGTGTTTACGAAAGACGATTGCGGAGTTGCCGTTTGTTTCCCCAGGTGTACCCCAAAGTGGTTACGTCTAGAACGTTTGTAGTAATCAAACCACCCAACCGTAATCCTAAACTACCATCCGTTATTCGTAACTGAGTGCCAAATAGTTTTGTGATGATAGCGTTTATCTAAGTTAAACAGATCTATTGACCTTTTATTTGACATGAAACAAAACAACCCAAACATACTTGGAACGTGATTATACCTTTACCTGTGATACCATAACTTTTTCATAGCAAAAATTTAGATTTATAAATATGAAATAGAATTCTTTGAACATGTAAGTTCAAATTAAAACCCTTATGCTATCTTTTCTGTTTGAAAACTGTCGGCACATCGGCTAGTTTGTTAATCATATCAATCATTCTTAGTGGATATGATATGACCAATATATGACACATAACCAAATGTGTCATAGCTTGCCTTATTGTTTAAAAGTTGGTAGAGGGGCTCTTCTGTCATTTTCTTCTGTATGTAGAAGGAAAATATATCACAGATAATACTATGCCTCAGTTCCATAGGTGTATCAGATTAACTTTGGTTTTAGAACTACCAATTACAGTTAAAACTTAACACGCAAAGTTAGTCTTTTTTGAGATATTCTTTGTTTCTTAAAACATTGGAGTAAATCTCCTGATTAGTATATACTGTAATTCATTCCACAACTCGACAAATTAATGGATAATGCATTATATAAAACTTGGTAAATAGATAAATGTAAAAACCTAAATGAATTGTCAAAGATGGAGGTATAGACGTGGTGACAAACCTGATGATACAGAAATGTGTGTAGGTAGAGATGGCTATAGGAGAGAAAGGCTACGCGTTCATAATGGTGGTAATAAAGATATGATGTTTCTCAAAATTCAATCGGGATACACTTTCGACACTTCACTCACTCACAATCGTAGCTAGCTTTTGCCTGATTGAAGGTTTGCGATTTTCCAAGTCAGACAGTGGATAAGTCCATCTGTGTTTATGCATGCATCATTGAAAGATGTGGCCTCAGATCTTTATAAATGGTAAAAAAGTTTTGCAGACTATGATAACCAAATACTTGCTATATAACAAAAACAGCAGTGTATGCTAAAATGTGTTGGTATACTCGCAGGTCAACGATAGATTAACTACTGTATCACTAAAATTGGCATGAAAAGGATAACTCTATGTTTATGAATATTTGAATGATTACATAAAATCTATCGTGTATCCCATTCACAATAGATATTTTATTAAGCTTCCCCTATAGGGTATGAATTGGGAATCCAAATGTATCTGGTCTAGCATCAACTATGTGATGTCAAAATCACATAGTTGATGTGGTCTAACATCAATTATGTGATTTTATTTATACTTTAAGTTAGATGTTTTTGTAAACTTTATCTTTAAATATCAAGCCCAGCTTCTTTTTTCTCACTCTTTTCATACTTTTGTTTTTGGCATCACTTTCGCTTTCTTCCTCACGATACCTACCTGGAGACTTTTTAAAGAACTGATCCAACCGTGTTTGCTTATATTTTTCTATAATTCTTTGATGTCATTCTGTTGAAAACATTGCCTTTTTCCTCATTTTACTGTTAGAACCTCTTGCACTAGTCTTCAGGTTTTCTCTGATTTTAAAACTAAAGTGAAAATGCTGCTTAAGATGTTTCAAACACTATAGGCTGGTTCACACTGAATCACCGTATCTCAGGGTTGATTCCACAATACTTCGGGGATTGTCGATGATAACTATGTTCACACTATTACAAACCCATCCGGGTTTGCACCAATGACGTAGTGTTCTCATTTTTCTATTTAATTTTTCGCGAAGAAGTTTCTTTGTTTTCGCATGACTGAAATCAAATACTAGTCCCGCAGCAACGGTCATAAACGGAAATAGATGAATGAATTATCATCGCCGAAATAGTTGACATTTGAAAGTCGATCGTTGATGTTCAGCGGAATATCGTGACAGTTTGACAGCTGCAAACTTTTCCGACATACCCGCGTTGCTTCGTCAATACTATCGGTTTATGGTTCACATAATCGACGATTAACACCGAAAGGAAGACACGGACCTACGGCGATATAGTGTGAACCAGGTTTATAACACCGAACAATCTGTGCAAACTGTTACATGCACATATCCCGATTCACAAAACTTAATTGTACATGTATGTTTGAAACCATTTCACATGTTAACTCAAATATGTGCTCTATTCGCATGTAGAATGTTGCACGATTAGTATGTTAAGGGGGGCATATGAAGGTTTGACAGTCTAATTAAAACAGAAAAGTTATAAGCATACCTTGTTTGGAGTATTGTAGTAACTATTATGATTACAAAATAATTATTTAAACTATTCAAATGAGATACAGTTGACTATGTTTATGGTTTAATCATAGACCTATTAACTATTACTGTATAGTTAATAGGTCTATAGGTTTAATATAGCAAATCTGTTAGCTACTCACTTGACATTCATTTGCTGTAGCTGCTTTATATTCTCCTACCAACAAGTTCTGTCCCATTACATACACTATTGATGGAGTGGCAGATGATGACAGGTGATTTTGCTATTAGTAATATTATTATTCTTGTTGTAGCTATGTTTGGTACTCTGGCCACTCTTATTCCAAGGAAGTTTACTTTGTACCTTTCCTCTGGACTCTTTGCCTTGTTTGGCCTCAAAATGCTTCGAGAAGGTAATAACTGAATTCAGCAGTGTTGGCACTAGTTATAGGGTTGGTCACACAGTGATTGAACTCAAGGTTTGTTACAGGGTTGGCACAAAAAATCAAATAATAAAAATTGTTGATTTAAATGATGATTTCTTTCAGTGATGACTTTTTTTATGTAAAAAATAAGGTTTTCTAATTTTTTATAATTTTGCAAACTTCAGTGTTTCTTGAGAAACAATCTTGTTTTGATGTGCTTGTAACAAAACTGTGACCACTCAAAAAAGCAGAATTAGCAATTGTGATGGAGATGGTTGAGTGTATGGGTAGCACAATGCTATGAAAGGACCTCCGAAGTTGGGAACTATGAGTTCATTTAGGAAACCTCAAAGTAGGATTGATTGTGAGATGGCAACTGTAATTGATACAGTTTTCTCTCACTACTCTGTTTAATAAATAATAATATGACATTTAACCCTTTAATGCTATCAGCTAACGTGCTAGCATGAGAAAAGTATTGTCCACCTTACGTATCGTTGTTCCGAAATAGGAAACTGGCTAGGTTCTGAAAAAGCCGGCAAACTGGTATTTACATTGTATATTTTACATGGTCACACCAAAGAAGAATGTTTTTACTATCTTTTTTCTGTCTCCTTTATAATACTCTTCATTGTCAAATTGTTTTGGAATTGTATATGACTGCTTTGGAGCGTTTAGTATCAAGTGATAACGGCAAATTTTCATCTGACTGACTTCATAGGAGGTTAATAATGGCAACATGATAAACGCATCTTTTCTTGCCCTCACATCTCAACTACTGTAACCTTTTATTACAATCCTGTTTCACTCTGTTTCACAGTTGGCTGAGTGAGTTATTGAGTGCAGTTTTTAGATTATTAGTAAACATGGCTGTCAAAAACTACAGATAACCAACATATAAGTCAATGAATAACAAAACCTATGGGCCACTGTTAGATATTTTGCTATTCATATGATCTTCATAGTCACATACTTTACTGCCAGTCGGAGACCTTGATTGAGCCTATACTATATAGGCATTGTACTTATTATGACACACCCTTTGGTCTAGTCATATCACATCGTCATCAGCAAATGAGATGCAAGACATGTTATGTCTTTTTCGTACCACTCAACCATGTCGATACTCTTTGGTTAGTTAATGTTTACTGCTAGTAACACCCTAGTCATCCGTTCTAGAGAGAATTCTATGACTTTCATCATGAGTTTCAGCCATGCATGTTTTAGGAACCACCTAAGAACTAATAATTATTATCATTCTCGGGTCCAGCCAGTTCATTTGTTTGTCATTTCACCATCTATGGAATTGGAAAACATGATTTACATCACCATATAAATTGGGAGGAACTAGGATATGTTAAGTGTTAGCAGAATCAGCTTCACACTTGGTGAAGTATTATATTAGTAGAATTGTCTCTGTCTGTGAGCCCGAAATCTTGTCTATTTTCTCATAAAAGGAGATGTGACTTGAGAATTTCAACAATTTTATATAGTAACTATCAGTAAGTATGGTTGATGTTTTATTTTCAATCAGTTAGTCTGCAGGTGGTTGTGTAGGAGGTTCTCTGGAACCAGACCGAGTTTTGAAACCAAATAATTTAGCAGCATGTCGGAAGGCACAGAGCATTTGCCTGTGAAGTTTTTAGGAGGTGAACCAAAAAATTTGGAAATGCATTTCTCTCGGACTAACAGACAGACAGACACAATGGCAATGTGTGATTTATTAATATAGATACCTCCATGCTTGGTTTTATGACAAAGCTCATTATAGGTATTATAGGTACTTGGTATTGTAGGCTGTTAAAGTGCTGATGTCTACACTTTTTAATAGCTGACTACGCATATATACAGGTATAAAAAAAATTGAAAAATGGAACTGTTTTTATATCGTTAGCACAGTTATACTAGTGGGCTGCGGTTTTTGGTGCTCTGTACATGTTTTTTGGAATATATTAAATATTTGTACAAGTGAAACAAAAATTCAAATCGTGTCAAACTTTTATGACAGTTAAGTTATTGCAATAGCGATATAATACAATATACATGTAATAGCGATATAATACTACTTGTATTGATAGAAAACAGCACATAACAGTCTCCAGTTCCTAACTTATATCTGAAGATTTAGGTCTAATGACAATGCATTCATAATTATATTAGCGTGACAAATATTAGGCTATATAAAACAAAGTTTTTCAGATGCCTTGAATAACAAAATATGGCATGGTACTAATGCATTGGCCAGAGCATGAAAATTTGTAATTAGTTTAGTAGATGGTCAGGCACACTACTAAATCGATAAGATACTGTATTTGACCACATTATAATGTGTGTATATCTATGAATCATGTCAGATAGAAGTTGCTTTTATTAAAGTTTAGTAGACCCAGCTCCCTGCCATACGATATTAATTCGTACCAGTAGGGCTAAACTAAACTCTAAATAGTTTAGTAGACCCAGCTACCTGCCATACGATATTAATTCGTACCAGTAGGGCTAAACTAAACTCTAAATAGTTTAGTAGACCCAGCTACCTGCCATACGATATTAATTCATACCAGTAGGGCTAAACTACACTCTAAATAGTTTAGTAGACCCAGCTACCTGCCATACGATATTAATTCGTACCAGTAGGGCTAAACTACACTCTAAATAGTTTAGTAGACCCAGCTACCTTGCCATACGATATTAATTCGTACCAGTAGGGCTAAACTAAACTCTAAATAGTTTAGTAGACCCAGCTCCCTGCCATACGATATTAATTCGTTCCAGTAGGGCTAAACTACACTCTAAATAGTTTAGTAGACCCAGCTACCTGCCATACGATATTAATTCGTACCAGTAGGGCTAAACTAAACTCTAAATAGTTTAGTATACCCAGCTACCTGCCATAGATATTAATTCGTTCCAGTAGGGCTAAACTAAACTCTAAATAGTTTAGTATACCCAGCTACCTGCCATACGATATTAATTCGTACCAGTAGGGCTAAACTACACTCTAAATAGTTTAGTAGACCCAGCTACCTGCCATACGATATTAATTCGTACCAGTAGGGCTAAACTAAACTCTAAATAGTTTAGTAGACCCAGCTACCTGCCATACGATATTAATTCGTACCAGTAGGGCTAAACTAAACTCTAAATAGTTTAGTAGACCCAGCTACCTGCCATACGATATTAATTCGTACCAGTAGGGCTAAACTACACTCTAAATAGTTTAGTAGACCCAGCTACCTGCCATACGATATTAATTCGTTCCAGTAGGGCTAAACTACACTCTAAATAGTTTAGTAGACCCAGCTACCTGCCATACGATATTAATTCATACCAGTAGGGCTAAACTAAACTCTAAATAGTTTAGTAGACCCAGCTCCCTGCCATACGATATTAATTCGTACCAGTAGGGCTAAACTAAACTCTAAATAGTTTAGTAGACCCAGCTACCTGCCATACGATATTAATTCGTTCCAGAAGGGCTAAACTAAACTCTAAATAGTTTAGTAGACCCAGCTACCTGCCATACGATATTAATTCGTTCCAGAAGGGCTAAACTAAACTCTAAATAGTTTAGTAGACCCAGCTACCTGCCATACGATATTAATTCGTACCAGTAGGGCTAAACTAAACTCTAAATAGTTTAGTAGACCCAGCTACCTGCCATACGATATTAATTCGTTCCAGAAGGGCTAAACTAAACTCTAAATAGTTTAGTAGACCCAGCTACCTGCCATACGATATTAATTCGTACCAGTAGGGCTAAACTAAACTCTAAATAGTTTAGTAGACCCAGCTCCTTGCCATACGATATTAATTCGTACCAGTAGGGCTAAACTACACTCTAAATAGTTTAGTAGACCCAGCTACCTGCCATACGATATTAATTCGTACCAGTAGGGCTAAACTACACTCTAAATAGTTTAGTAGACCCAGCTACCTGCTATACGATATTAATTCGTACCAGTAGGGCTAAACTAAACTCTAAATAGTTTAGTAGACCCAGCTACCTCCCATACGATATTAATTCATACCAGTAGGGCTAAACTAAACTCTAAATAGTTTAGTAGACCCAGCTACCTGCCATACGATATTAATTCGTTCCAGTAGGGCTAAACTAAACTCTAAATAGTTTAGTAGAGCCAGCTACCTGCCATACGATATTAATTCGTTCCAGAAGGGCTAAACTACACTCTAAATAGTTTAGTAGACCCAGCTACCTGCCATACGATATTAATTCGTTCCAGTAGGGCTAAACTACACTCTAAATAGTTTAGTAGACCCAGCTCCCTGCCATACGATATTAATTCGTTCCAGTAGGGCTAAACTAAACTCTAAATAGTTTAGTAGACCCAGCTCCCTGCCATACGATATTAATTCGTACCAGTAGGGCTAAACTAAACTCTAAATAGTTTAGTAGACCCAGCTCCTTGCCATACGATATTAATTCATACCAGTAGGGCTAAACTACACTCTAAATAGTTTAGTAGACCCAGCTACCTGCTATACGATATTAATTCGTACCAGTAGGGCTAAACTAAACTCTAAATAGTTTAGTAGACCCAGCTACCTTGCCATACGATATTAATTCGTACCAGTAGGGCTAAACTACACTCTAAATAGTTTAGTATACCCAGCTACCTGCCATACGATATTAATTCGTACCAGTAGGGCTAAACTAAACTCTAAATAGTTTAGTAGACCCAGCTACCTGCCATACGATATTAATTCATACCAGTAGGGCTAAACTACACTCTAAATAGTTTAGTAGACCCAGCTACCTGCCATAGATATTAATTCGTACCAGTAGGGCTAAACTAAACTCTAAATAGTTTAGTAGACCCAGCTACCTGCCATACGATATTAATTCGTACCAGTAGGGATAAACTAAACTCTAAATAGTTTAGTAGACCCAGCTCCTTGCCATACGATATTAATTCATACCAGTAGGGCTAAACTACACTCTAAATAGTTTAGTAGACCCAGCTACCTGCCATCCGATATTAATTCGTACCAGTAGGGCTAAACTAAACTCTAAATAGTTTAGTAGACCCAGCTACCTGCCATACGATATTAATTCGTACCAGTAGGGCTAAACTAAACTCTAAATAGTTTAGTAGACCCAGCTACCTGCCATACGATATTAATTCGTACCAGTAGGGCTAAACTAAACTCTAAATAGTTTAGTAGACCCAGCTACCTGCCATACGATATTAATTCGTACCAGTAGGGCTAAACTACACTCTAAATAGTTTAGTAGACCCAGCTACCTGCCATACGATATTAATTCATACCAGTAGGGCTAAACTACACTCTAAATAGTTTAATAGACCCAGCTCCCTGCCATACGATATTAATTCATACCAGTAGGGCTAAACTACACTCTAAATAGTTTAGTAGACCCAGCTACCTTGCCATACGATATTAATTCATACCAGTAGGGCTAAACTACACTCTAAATAGTTTAGTAGACCCAGCTCCCTGCCATACGATATTAATTCGTACCAGTAGGGCTAAACTACACTCTAAATAGTTTAGTAGACCCAGCTACCTGCCATACGATATTAATTCGTACCAGTAGGGCTAAACTACACTCTAAATAGTTTAGTAGACCCAGCTACCTGCCATATAGAGGTGGAACGAGACAGGTTTTTTAAGCTCGAGACGAGACTCGAGACACTGTCTTGTAAAAATTCGAGACTCGAGACACGAGACAGTAAAATAATGAGCATTTGGTGATGATTTCACTACACAAGTACTAGCTACTTGGTAGATATAAAATTAATAAAACTCTTTTTAAATTGAATTTTCACCTGGTGTAAACGATTTAAATACAACATTTTAATAGTGATATGCATGTAGTTTTTGTAAACAAAAGTGACACAAACAGCTCTAAAATACCGAAGTTATATATTCTAAGAATTTTGAGCTTGATTGATCATAATTATTATAAACATATTGCTTTGAACATGTATATTTTTACCATCTATTGAATAGTTCTTACTTTTTAATGTAATGTGTAATGAAACCGATAGCCGTCACTCTACAAAGAAATACCGCAACTAAAAGAACACACGATAACACTTTCATTCTTATCGTTTCATTAAAGTTTTCTTTGTGTAACTATATTTATATGACTACAATTTAAATATAAGTGAATTATATTTAAATTGTACTCATGAAATTATATTAATTACTGTATACATGCCCATGTATATTCTTACATTGAGCTAACAAAACGTCATTGTTAACCGAGCACGGACTATGGTCGACACGGCCTTTCGTTCGTTTCTCCGTGTTCGGGCAAGTTTTACCCGCGATTGGTAGTATATACGTAAAAGAGGCCCGAATTTTATGAAGGGCAGTTGGTGTTTAGACACGATACGATAAAATACAGACATTTTACCCGCAAGTCTTATTTATTAAATTGGATTATCCGAAGAGTAATTAGATACGACCCGGTATCTGTTTTAACGACACAGAACCGAACTAAAAAATAACAGGGCCGTTGTCCGGACTACATGATTAGACTCAGTGTCCAACATAATCAGTAGCAACAGGTAGTAACGGACCGGGTATAACTTTAAAGGCAGTTGCCCGCAATCCATTACAATATATGGAGTTGTTGCTACCGCAAAAAGCCATGTTTTAACAACCGTGCGCAGGCGCTTTAGTTCTACTTCCTGTCTCGAGTTTGGCAATAGTTAAGTCGAGACGAGACCGATACGAGACGAGACAGGTCGATACTCGAGACGTCTCGTGTCTCGTTCCACCTCTACTGCCATACGATATTAATTCGTACCAGTAGGGCTAAACTACACTCTAAATAGTTTAGTAGACCCAGCTACCTTGCCATACGATATTAATTCATACCAGTAGGGCTAAACTACACTCTAAATAGTTTAGTAGACCCAGCTCCCTGCCATACGATATTAATTCGTACCAGTAGGGCTAAACTACACTCTAAATAGTTTAGTAGACCCAGCTACCTGCCATACGATATTAATTCGTTCCAGTAGGGCTAAACTAAACTCTAAATAGTTTAGTAGACCCAGCTCCCTGCCATACGATATTAATTCGTTCTAGTAGGGCTAAACTAAACTCTAAATAGTTTAGTAGACCCAGCTACCTGCCATACGATATTAATTCGTACCAGTAGGGCTAAACTACACTCTAAATAGTTTAGTAGACCCAGCTACCTGCCATACGATATTAATTCGTACCAGTAGGGCTAAACTACACTCTAAATAGTTTAGTAGACCCAGCTACCTGCCATACGATATTAATTCGTACCAGTAGGGCTAAACTACACTCTAAATAGTTTAGTAGACCCAGCTCCCTGCCATACGATATTAATTCGTACCAGTAGGGCTAAACTACACTCTAAATAGTTTAGTAGACCCAGCTACCTGCCATACGATATTAATTCGTTCCAGTAGGGCTAAACTAAACTCTAAATAGTTTAGTAGACCCAGCTCCCTGCCATACGATATTAATTCGTTCTAGTAGGGCTAAACTAAACTCTAAATAGTTTAGTAGACCCAGCTACCTGCCATACGATATTAATTCGTACTAGTAGGGCTAAACTACACTCTAAATAGTTTAGTAGACCCAGCTACCTGCCATACGATATTAATTCGTACCAGTAGGGCTAAACTACACTCTAAATAGTTTAGTAGACCCAGCTACCTGCCATACGATATTAATTCGTACCAGTAGGGCTAAACTACACTCTAAATAGTTTAGTAGACCCAGCTACCTGCCATACGATATTAATTCGTACTAGTAGGGCTAAACTAAACTCTAAATAGTTTAGTAGACCCAGCTACCTGCCATACGATATTAATTTGTACCAGTAGGGCTAAACTACACTCTAAATAGTTTAGTAGACCCAGCTACCTGCCATACGATATTAATTCGTACCAGTAGGGCTAAACTACACTCTAAATAGTTTAGTAGACCCAGCTACCTGCCATACGATATTAATTCGTACCAGTAGGGCTAAACTAAACTCTAAATAGTTTAGTAGACCCAGCTACCTGCCATAGATATTAATTCGTACCAGTAGGGCTAAACTACACTCTAAATAGTTTAGTAGACCCAGCTACCTGCCATACGATATTAATTCGTACCAGTAGGGCTAAACTACACTCTAAATAGTTTAGTAGACCCAGCTACCTGCCATACGATATTAATTCGTACCAGTAGGGCTAAACTACACTCTAAATAGTTTAGTAGACCCAGCTACCTGCCATACGATATTAATTCATACCAGTAGGGCTAAACTACACTCTAAATAGTTTAGTAGACCCAGCTCCCTGCCATACGATATTAATTCGTACCAGTAGGGCTAAACTACACTCTAAATAGTTTAGTAGACCCAGCTACCTGCCATACGATATTAATTCGTACCAGTAGGGCTAAACTACACTCTAAATAGTTTAGTAGACCCAGCTACCTGCCATACGATATTAATTCGTTCCAGTAGGGCTAAACTAAACTCTAAATAGTTTAGTAGACCCAGCTCCCTGCCATACGATATTAATTCGTTCTAGTAGGGCTAAACTAAACTCTAAATAGTTTAGTAGACCCAGCTACCTGCCATACGATATTAATTCGTACCAGTAGGGCTAAACTACACTCTAAATAGTTTAGTAGACCCAGCTACCTGCCATACGATATTAATTCGTACCAGTAGGGCTAAACTACACTCTAAATAGTTTAGTAGACCCAGCTACCTGCCATACGATATTAATTCGTACCAGTAGGGCTAAACTACACTCTAAATAGTTTAGTAGACCCAGCTACCTGCCATACGATATTAATTCGTACCAGTAGGGCTAAACTACACTCTAAATAGTTTAGTAGACCCAGCTACCTGCCATACGATATTAATTCATACCAGTAGGGCTAAACTACACTCTAAATAGTTTAGTAGACCCAGCTACCTTGCCATACGATATTAATTCGTTCCAGTAGGGCTAAACTACACTCTAAATAGTTTAGTAGAGCCAGCTACCTGCCATACGATATTAATTCGTACCAGTAGGGCTAAACTACACTCTAAATAGTTTAGTAGACCCAGCTCCCTGCCATACGATATTAATTCGTACCAGTAGGGCTAAACTACACTCTAAATAGTTTAGTAGACCCAGCTACCTGCCATACGATATTAATTCGTACCAGTAGGGCTAAACTACACTCTAAATAGTTTAGTAGACCCAGCTACCTTGCCATACGATATTAATTCATACCAGTAGGGCTAAACTACACTCTAAATAGTTTAGTAGACCCAGCTCCCTGCCATACGATATTAATTCGTACCAGTAGGGCTAAACTACACTCTAAATAGTTTAGTAGACCCAGCTACCTGCCATACGATATTAATTCGTACCAGTAGGGCTAAACTACACTCTAAATAGTTTAGTAGACCCAGCTACCTGCCATACGATATTAATTCGTACCAGTAGGGCTAAACTACACTCTAAATAGTTTAGTAGACCCAGCTACCTGCCATACGATATTAATTCGTACCAGTAGGGCTAAACTACACTCTAAATAGTTTAGTAGACCCAGCTACCTGCCATACGATATTAATTCATACCAGTAGGGCTAAACTACACTCTAAATAGTTTAGTAGACCCAGCTCCCTGCCATACGATATTAATTCGTACCAGTAGGGCTAAACTACACTCTAAATAGTTTAGTAGACCCAGCTACCTGCCATACGATATTAATTCGTACCAGTAGGGCTAAACTACACTCTAAATAGTTTAGTAGACCCAGCTACCTGCCATACGATATTAATTCGTTCCAGTAGGGCTAAACTACACTCTAAATAGTTTAGTAGACCCAGCTACCTTGCCATACGATATTAATTCATACCAGTAGGGCTAAACTACACTCTAAATAGTTTAGTAGACCCAGCTCCCTGCCATACGATATTAATTCGTACCAGTAGGGCTAAACTACACTCTAAATAGTTTAGTAGACCCAGCTACCTGCCATACGATATTAATTCATACCAGTAGGGCTAAACTACACTCTAAATAGTTTAGTAGACCCAGCTCCCTGCCATACGATATTAATTCGTACCAGTAGGGCTAAACTACACTCTAAATAGTTTAGTAGACCCAGCTACCTGCCATACGATATTAATTCGTTCCAGTAGGGCTAAACTAAACTCTAAATAGTTTAGTAGACCCAGCTACCTTGCCATACGATATTAATTCGTTCCAGTAGGGCTAAACTAAACTCTAAATAGTTTAGTAGACCCAGCTACCTGCCATACGATATTAATTCATACCAGTAGGGCTAAACTAAACTCTAAATAGTTTAGTAGACCCAGCTACCTGCCATAGATATTAATTCGTACCAGTAGGGCTAAACTACACTCTAAATAGTTTAGTAGACCCAGCTACCTGCCATACGATATTAATTCGTACCAGTAGGGCTAAACTAAACTCTAAATAGTTTAGTAGACCCAGCTACCTGCCATACGATATTAATTCATACCAGTAGGGCTAAACTACACTCTAAATAGTTTAGTAGACCCAGCTACCTTGCCATACGATATTAATTCATACCAGTAGGGCTAAACTACACTCTAAATAGTTTAGTAGACCCAGCTACCTGCCATACGATATTAATTCGTACCAGTAGGGCTAAACTACACTCTAAATAGTTTAGTAGACCCAGCTACCTGCCATACGATATTAATTCGTACCAGTAGGGCTAAACTAAACTCTAAATAGTTTAGTAGACCCAGCTACCTGCCATACGATATTAATTCATACCAGTAGGGCTAAACTAAACTCTAAATAGTTTAGTAGACCCAGCTACCTGCCATACGATATTAATTCGTTCCAGTAGGGCTAAACTAAACTCTAAATAGTTTAGTAGACCCAGCTACCTGCCATACGATATTAATTCGTACCAGTAGGGCTAAACTAAACTCTAAATAGTTTAGTAGACCCAGCTACCTGCCATACGATATTAATTCGTACTAGTAGGGCTAAACTAAACTCTAAATAGTTTAGTAGACCCAGCTACCTGCCATACGATATTAATTCGTTCCAGTAGGGCTAAACTACACTCTAAATAGTTTAGTAGACCCAGCTCCCTGCCATAGATATTAATTTGTACCAGTAGGGCTAAACTAAACTCTAAATAGTTTAGTAGACCCAGCTACCTGCCATACGATATTAATTCGTACCAGTAGGGCTAAACTACACTCTAAATAGTTTAGTAGACCCAGCTACCTGCCATAGATATTAATTCGTACCAGTAGGGCTAAACTAAACTCTAAATAGTTTAGTAGACCCAGCTACCTGCCATACGATATTAATTCGTACTAGTAGGGCTAAACTAAACTCTAAATAGTTTAGTAGACCCAGCTACCTGCCATACGATATTAATTCGTACCAGTAGGGCTAAACTACACTCTAAATAGTTTAGTAGACCCAGCTACCTGCCATAGATATTAATTCGTACCAGTAGGGCTAAACTACACTCTAAATAGTTTAGTAGACCCAGCTCCCTGCCATACGATATTAATTCGTTCCAGTAGGGCTAAACTACACTCTAAATAGTTTAGTAGACCCAGCTACCTGCCATACGATATTAATTCGTTCCAGTAGGGCTAAACTACACTCTAAATAGTTTAGTAGACCCAGCTCCCTGCCATACGATATTAATTCGTACCAGTAGGGCTAAACTAAACTCTAAATAGTTTAGTAGACCCAGCTCCCTGCCATACGATATTAATTCGTACCAGTAGGGCTAAACTAAACTCTAAATAGTTTAGTAGAGCCAGCTCCCTGCCATACGATATTAATTCGTACCAGTAGGGCTAAACTACACTCTAAATAGTTTAGTAGACCCAGCTACCTGCCATACGATATTAATTCGTACCAGTAGGGCTAAACTAAACTCTAAATAGTTTAGTAGAGCCAGCTCCCTGCCATACGATATTAATTCGTACCAGTAGGGCTAAACTAAACTCTAAATAGTTTAGTAGACCCAGCTCCCTGCCATACGATATTAATTCGTACCAGTAGGGCTAAACTAAACTCTAAATAGTTTAGTAGACCCAGCTACCTGCCATACGATATTAATTCGTACCAGTAGGGCTAAACTAAACTCTAAATAGTTTAGTAGACCCAGCTACCTGCCATACGATATTAATTCGTTCCAGTAGGGCTAAACTACACTCTAAATAGTTTAGTAGAGCCAGCTACCTGCCATACGATATTAATTCGTTCCAGTAGGGCTAAACTACACTCTAAATAGTTTAGTAGACCCAGCTCCCTGCCATACGATATTAATTCGTACCAGTAGGGCTAAACTAAACTCTAAATAGTTTAGTAGACCCAGCTCCCTGCCATACGATATTAATTCGTACCAGTAGGGCTAAACTACACTCTAAATAGTTTAGTAGAGCCAGCTACCTGCCATACGATATTAATTCGTTCCAGTAGGGCTAAACTACACTCTAAATAGTTTAGTAGACCCAGCTCCCTGCCATACGATATTAATTCGTACCAGTAGGGCTAAACTAAACTCTAAATAGTTTAGTAGACCCAGCTACCTGCCATACGATATTAATTCGTACCAGTAGGGCTAAACTACACTCTAAATAGTTTAGTAGACCCAGCTACCTGCCATACGATATTAATTCGTACCAGTAGGGCTAAACTAAACTCTAAATAGTTTAGTAGACCCAGCTACCTGCCATACGATATTAATTCGTTCCAGTAGGGCTAAACTAAACTCTAAATAGTTTAGTAGACCCAGCTACCTGCCATACGATATTAATTCGTACCAGTAGGGCTAAACTAAACTCTAAATAGTTTAGTAGACCCAGCTACCTGCCATATGATATTAATTCGTACCAGTAGGGCTAAACTACACTCTAAATAGTTTAGTAGACCCAGCTACCTGCCATACGATATTAATTCGTTCCAGTAGGGCTAAACTACACTCTAAATAGTTTAGTAGACCCAGCTACCTGCCATACGATATTAATTCGTTCCAGTAGGGCTAAACTAAACTCTAAATAGTTTAGTAGACCCAGCTACCTGCCATACGATATTAATTCGTTCCAGTAGGGCTAAACTAAACTCTAAATAGTTTAGTAGACCCAGCTACCTGCCATACGATATTAATTCGTACCAGTAGGGCTAAACTACACTCTAAATAGTTTAGTAGACCCAGCTACCTCCCATACGATATTAATTCGTACCAGTAGGGCTAAACTAAACTCTAAATAGTTTAGTAGACCCAGCTACCTGCCATACGATATTAATTCATACCAGTAGGGCTAAACTAAACTCTAAATAGTTTAGTAGACCCAGCTACCTGCCATACGATATTAATTCGTACCAGTAGGGCTAAACTACACTCTAAATAGTTTAGTAGACCCAGCTACCTGCCATACGATATTAATTCGTTCCAGTAGGGCTAAACTACACTCTAAATAGTTTAGTAGACCCAGCTACCTGCCATACGATATTAATTCGTTCCAGTAGGGCTAAACTAAACTCTAAATAGTTTAGTAGACCCAGCTACCTGCCATACGATATTAATTCATACCAGTAGGGCTAAACTAAACTCTAAATTTGTCATCGTTTAAAACTTTATCTTCTATTTTTTTCTGTTTCGTTTTCACTATAACTTACAACGAATAAAATTGAACTGAGAGGGAGCGAGCGTCGTATCACTTTTAGGCGTTGTGGTGGGGGGATATTGGTGATTAGCATATAGGCATCTTTGTCGTTCCAATGTATTCAGCACACTGACTGTCAAATTTGAATTTCAAAAAATCTTTTGTTGATGTCATACGGCGGGGAGGAAAAAACATCGTGTTCCACATTGTATGGTGAAAAAATCGCGCAACAGAAACATCGTAACTCAGGGTCGCACTGTGTATTTATCTGTACAGTAAAACACGTAAACTTAAGCGGTGTCACACCTCCTTTAAGTTTCCTGTTTGCCCTGGTATGCATCATTGCATGCCCTTTTGTTCAGCTTGCTAGTCTTATTAGCACTTGTTGGCAAAAGTTTCTCTCTGATTTGATGACTGACAACATTGGCAGTAGTAGACCCTGCATAGCAATGTTACTTTAGAGCGAATTTGCATTGCTCTCGCTTGTGAGAATTTACAGACTTGTATTTTGAAACATTATTTGAAGTGATACGCTTGCCGATGTTTTTCGCGAAATATTCCAGAGAGGCATTCAGATTACAATCGTTTAGAAGAATGTGGCTGCAGTTTTTACCTTCATGAAGGTGTGCAATCGTATGCAGCAGCTGCGTTAGGTAGGTGTCGAATACAGTAGGTAAGTGCATTGGCCTGCATGCCTATGCATTATTAAAAGTCGTGTCTTGAGGTCTTTATAAGTACTAACACTATGGCAGTCGTGGTGTGTCATGGTAGATCGTCAGGATCGTCCTTTTTTCTCAACATCCAACTGTCGTTTCAGACAGACAGTTCTTATTATAGTAAATATTGTAATGGCCTTGAAGATGAACTTGCAGACTTTTAGTAGATTTTATCAAAAAGTGTCGATATTTTTCTATCATTTGCGATTGTTTTTGAGGTTTGAGGTGATCCGACTGTCAGGATGTTTCAAGATTAAAATTGACAAAGCTTGATTGCGATTAAAAAACTCAGATAAAACGAATCCGTATCATGTACCACATTCCATGATATATATTTTCCGATATAGGCTATGACTATGTATGCCTCTTCATAAAAGTCTTGTCACTTTACATGCCATTGATATTCTACCAGCCATCTCATGCCTTAAATCATTAGCAATCAATGACTTCTCAATTAGGCACTGTTTTACACGTAATTAGGCATTGGAAGTGAGGACATTGTCCCCTGCACTTTATCAGCTGCAGCAAACCTCCGTGATTAGCCGGCTTAAACCTTTTCATTTCAGTCTTATCACGTATTCTTCTCATCTGCCTCAGACTATCTCCTCCGGATGTCACTACATTGACCTCTGTCCGCTTTGCCGGGTAGAAATATTGAAATTTACTCTTACCTTATATGCTAATTTAGTTGGGAAGTTGCTAATGACCCTATTTTATCTTAGATGAGCGTGTATATTATGTATGACCTTGATGAGCGGGTGATGTATATACCAGCTTCCTTTCTGTGCTGACCAGTACCTGTCAGCACCCGTCAGTCTAGTGTGCCATGAAAGATCATCATGTGCAATAATTGCACAATTATTCCAAAATGCAGCAAGGTGGTCATAGACAGATAGTAGTACGCCTGAATGCTAACCGGAACGTCAGAGTTAGATTCCTGTGTAATAGAGTATTTTTTCCTAACCTTTAAGTGCAACAACGGACAAATACACACCGCTTTTGCTATAGAGAAGATTGTGACAAGCAGTGAGCTGTAAAAATGATGATATCACGGAGCTTAGCTTTTGCTTCTGGGAGTTATTTTAGCACAACTGTTAGTATTGGCTTTATGGGGGCTTTCATCATCTATTTCTGAACTTTAATTCTTACCGGTTGAATTATGGTTGTCAGAAAGTATCGGTATTTTTTCATCATTTGCGATTGTTTTGGGTGTTTGAGACGATTTGATGGCCTGAATGTTTCAAGATTAAAATTGACTGACACTTGATCGCGATTAAAATGCTCAGATCAAGCGAAAGTTCGATTATAACATCTGCAGTTGCAAAGAGATCGATAGAATAGAGACACGTAATGCTGCAACTTGACCTCAATGACCCATATCAACAATCACAACGATATTAACTAATGATGTCATTTCTCGCATATTTATTTTCTGAGCGTTTAAACCTCGATCAAGTTTTGTCGATTTTAATTTTGAAACATCTCGGCAGTCACATCACCGCAAGCATAAAAAAAAAATCACAAAAGATAGAAACCCACCGGCACTCTATAATAAAATCTACGAAAATTTTGTCTAAGTTGCATCATTATCCGGTCATTATTGCTTTGAGTTGTATGCCTAGCACTTGACTAGGCATACAACTTTATCCAAAACCTTTACTTTACATCAGAAACCTGGAATATAATATTCCGGTTTCGGATGTAAACTTACTCGTTAAGCTTATTATGATGATTAAAACCCACAAGAATTTTTTAAAGCTCGGTTTTTTGTCCGGTAATCCTTGAAAAATCTAATAAAACTATTTAACATATGTCCAACACGCTTATTATTGCGGACTAAAACATTTGTTTTGATCAACATTATTTTATGGCAAGTGTCGTCAAAAGCAAATCTTTTTTTGAATAAAATCAAAATAATAACATGGGAATTCAATAGTATTTAAATGAGCATATTATAAAAATATATAAATGAAAAAATACATAAAATATAACTAGTATTTATAAAAAAAACTTATGGTATAAGGATGTTTTAGATACAGTATAGGACAGGCAAGATGGTCTTGTCTCGCGTGTTCAATGGTTTATGTTTGTGGGGTGTAGCTATGATGTGGGTTGATATGATATGATATGGTTGGGTGTACTGTATAGTCTATTAGAGTAATTTAGATAGCAGAGATTAAGATATATACTAAAAGCTTATCGATCCCAAGGCTTACCGATCGGGCCTCCAATCATTTGTTATGGATCTCCATGTGAATTATGACTAACGATTGTATAATAGATAACATTAAAAGGTATCTGGCGGCATTTTAAAATTATATTTATTTATATACAGATAGTCATTATATTTCATTTTTCATCAATGATTTGGTCTGATCAATCGAACAAAAGGATAGTTTTGGAGACAAGTTTTTGCAAGGCAAGTTATTTGCTCTAATGTAAGGAAGCCATTCTTTCGACAAAACAAATGTATGAATTACCAAAATCGATATTGAAGACTAACCAATGCGTGAATGTGAGACAAATAAGTTTGTTGGCCATTTCGTTTATCCTAAATTCTATTGCATCGAAGATATAGTATAAATATTCGCATTGTTGTCCGTTATAGTTATAAGTTGTCAGTTTATAGTTACTAGTCTGGTGAGTAGTTTACTACCTCGAGAAGTCAATCTTATGCACATGTGGGTCAAGGTCAAAGCATATTGCATAAATACCCAAAAGAGTCTGTATCATATTTAATTGTCCCACATAAGTTTTCGATATGTTTTCCATCGTAATTATGTAATTCCGCCAATTGGTTCGCGTGTTTCATTTTGTGGATTGTGCCAGCACTAAATTCTTTATATATACTGTATATAGTACTTTATTGGCAATACTTTCATTTCAAAATAGAAATGTTTTTCAAATTAGGCCATACACCAATAGTGAAAAAAGAGACAACAGTTAGCCATTAAAATCAAATAAATAGTTTGACAAATAGTGTTTAAAATGCATTTTTCTGCCAAGAGAATGAATGTTAGGGGGTGAATTGTTAAAGCAGCTGGCAATAATATTTTCAAAATAATTGTTAGTGGTTCTTTCTTTACACAAACTAGAAATCAAAAAATTGTAAGTAAAAATTAGCTGTTATTGAAGTCATTTGTTCGAAAACTATTAATGCATGCTGCTTTCACAAATAGCAAGTTTAAACAGAAAATGTTTAGGTAATGCAGTTAAAAACTTTAAGGGGTTTTAATATAATTATATAGCATCACAACTGTTGCTGGTAAAAACTTTACAAAAATCATAAGTCTTTCTGTCTGCTTTCATGCCAGAAAATGTTGAGAAAACCTGGTATTTGGTCAAATTACACAAACATGTTATTTAAACCCCAATCTATAATGTTATTCGCTACCCTGAATGCCATGACATTTTATGCTTTCAGTTGACCTCTAATGCTTCTGGGAACTCTCATATGCTTGTGTCATGCAACAAAAAGCTTATTTTATCATTGATATGAAATGGTGTTTGCAGTAGTTATTACCTTTCGGCTAGCAGTTGTCTTATCATTTTGGCGATTTGTTTTTTGGACATCAGCATCAGATAAAAGGAGACGCTAAGCAGGTTGACAAATGCTAGAGAAGTTGATTAAAGCATTCAAGTGTTGATAATATAATACGTACCCTTTAAATGTTTCCGTAGTTAAGCTCTCAATTGTTTGCGTAACTAAGGACTGGTTTGCATTGAACCGGGATTGTCTGACAGACTGTCTCAGGCGATGCTCCAGATGCCGAGTTCTCACCGAACCCGATTTAAACTTCATTGCATTGTCGGTTATGCCAATGAGAATTTATGTTCACTTGTACGCACGCATATATAGGTAGCTTGAGGTTTTGTCACAGCTCTCTCTGAACATGTTCAATGCAATATTCCTGGCGGCAAAGATCTTATGATTGACTCATTTTTTGAAATTAACTGTTTTATTCTTTAATTACAATTCACATCATATAGGCTGTGTGTTAGCCTGTCTTGACAAGCTGTTGTTTTTGTGGAGTTGTCCCTCCGTCGAGCGGGTGAGCAACACAACAGCTTGTCACAAGACGTATTGCACCTGATGCATCAGCTGCACTTATAGGGAGTTGTTCTCTTCCGTCTATGCGGCTTGGTTGCGATGTTATGTCGGTCTTAAGTTCTACTAAAGTTTACCGCAGAGACTGGTCGCTGGTTAAACGTTGTAATCTTATTTTTTTCTACATAAATCTTTGCGCGAAATTCGTTATGAATACCAATGGAGCGACCGACATAACATCGCAACCAAGCCACGTAGACGGAAGAGAACAACTCCCTATAAGTACAGCTGATGCATCAGGTGCAGTACGTCTTGTGACAAGATGTTGTGTTGCTCGCCTGCTCGACGGGGGAACAACTCCGCAAAAACCACAGTTTTCAAGACAGGCTAGCTGTGTGTGTAGTCTATAGGAGGCCTAAACTATCATCATCGTATTCACAATATTTTTCATAACTTGACAATTCGATAGAGGTCATATAATTGATCGTATTGCCTGTTTATGTAGGCTGGAAGATGTCCCCCGATGAAGGACAGGAAGAATATGAAGAGACTCAGGCTGAGTTAAAGAAATATGAAGATGATGTTAGTATTATCTATAAACTTCAGTGTTTGTTTGTAGTCCGCCATTTGTCTGTCCAATTATAGCGATGGAGTTTTAGGAACAAAAAGTCCACCTTGCCTTGGATTTTAACTCGCAACCTCTAGGTCTGCAGATTCGTGAGCTAACCCAATACACTACGCTGTCTTTGCCCTGCTAAGGGATAATAGGGCACATACTTGTGGAGTGCTTGCGACAATACTATTGGCCATATTGATGTTACGCGTAACGTAACAGCAAGCTGGCTTCACGGCAATTATTATAGTAAAGATTTAGACTAGCTTAAAAATTACGAGCTTACCAGGTAAGCTACTCAGATCCAGCTAGTTATCTTTTAAAATAGTGTTATTCGCTGCATGTTCATTGAGCGCTCACACCCATAAATTACATGCTATAGAAAATTGGTGAGAATGAGAGAGAAGATAATTTGTAATTACATTTTTGGACCTAGTTATGTACAATTGTCCCTTATATATTTTAGACCCTTTTACCAAAATGTTACTAAAATTCAATAAAAAAAATGTCCAGTTTGATGAATGTGTGGCTATTTGAAGTTGTGTGTAGTTCTGCTCCTTGTGGAATAATATCAGCATTGAAAATGAAATTCCTCTCTCTCTGCACTTATTTCGTACTAATAGGTAAAACAAGCATGACAAAAACCCTATTCTGTAAACATTTCTTGGTTCTTATATAAGCATAGTTCACTCACAGTGTGTCATTTTGTTCAGCATTTTGAATAATAATTTGTTATTCAGTAACCTGATGTAGAAATGTTTGCTAATGAAAGTGGTGCAGCTCTAATTTGTGTCATAATCTGTTCTTGAAAGCTTGAATTTTTGCTACTGTCATTTGTGGTCGACGAACTTTTCTGTATCAGTTAATCTCTGCTCCCTTATCAACTTGTTTGGACTATTTTCTAACCTTCAGTAAGTATGCAGTTTCGTTACAAGGTGGTGAAAGTTTAAACTACCCTAGGACACTTATGTATTCGCCTCATCGAACTTTCGCGTTTTCGCGGAGTCATCCTCTCGCGAAAATTTCATGAGCGAAACTAAACTATCATAACAAACGAGCGAAAATGCGGAATTAAATAGCTTTGTTCATTGATAGTCCAAGAAACAAAAGGCAGCAAGCGATCAAATTACATTATCGATCTCGGCCACACAATTCTACCTGCGGTTTACAATTACAAACTAGTCCCAAATTGAAATTTTTTTCCTACCGGTGAACCGAACCTGAGGAATCTAATTATGTTTGTTCCCCTGCATTTATTTTCACATCACTATATCTTCACACTCATCAGAGCTGCGAAATTAAGTTGCATAGAAATTTTACTCTGTATGCTACTCACGAAACAAAATACTAGCGAAATATAAGTGTCCTAGGGTATTGTTTACACTTCTGCCTTGCTGCCTTCTCCACCGCAGCTGCCACGGTGCTGGAAACAATTGTAACTAATATATTTCATTGTTATTTTTCGTGTAGCATTTTGTAGCCTATCTATATGTATTAACAGTTAAGCATTAATATTTTACATACAGTATAAACAGTGTAATTTGTTTAATTTGTTGCTTACAATTAACTTTCATAAACTGCCTTAAAAGTTTATAATGGAAAGATTTTAATTAGAAAAGATAGAAAAAGCCAATGGAAGACAACTCTACATTTAGTTTTGGTATAATTCAGAATATTAAAAAGTATTTATTCTCTTTCATAACTAATTATCCTATCCTACCTCTTTTAGCGAAATTATTATTCAACGTAACAATGATTATGAATAGTTTTAAATCAATTCATTTAAATGTTCAAAAACAACTCTGATATTTTTATATTGATATGTTAAAGAATAGGATTTGTATGCACATTCAAGTGCACGATTTGGTCATTTTAGGATTTGATCAAGTGCACGATTCTGGGAAATAAATGGCCTATTTAATGCTACATCGGTTTTTTCTTATCTGACTTCAGTTTTCTATTACACTTCATTTTCTTTTATAATTCTATTGATTTTAGGGCCACTTGCTAGTCTAAAATTCCAATTATATTTTTGCAATAGACTTTTGTTGACTAAATTTTTGCAATTTTTAAAAGAAACCTCGAGACAAAGGAGTTATGCTTCAATTCAATCAGCGAAGAAAGATAAGCATGAAGTAGGCTGCCTAAGTTGTTCACATCATGATGACTGCACTTACAGCAACTGCAGGCCAAGTCATCTGTAACCCAAGATCCAGAGACGGGCATTGTGAGGACTGCTGACCCGAGGTTCAGATTCTTACTGTGCGTCTCACCGCTATTCATCCAGGCAGCGACGCTGAACTTCTTAGCCGAGTGGGGTGACAGATCACAAATAGCTGCTATAGTACTCGCTGCCAGAGAGGTAAACTAATACTATGCTTTCACTATTATATTGCAATAAACAAATTTTTCCTTTTACTGTTTAATCAGGTACCAATAGTAGCATATCCCGTATAGTGTATATCAAGAAAGGCCGGTACACACTGTATCGCAGTGTGTAGGAGTTGTCCTCTCAACGCGTATTCATAGACTATGTGCACCGATGACATCACCGACGCGATGCAGATGTATCATGGCTGCTGTCAAATAATCTCGATATTTCGTCATTCATTCATGACAGTCCGTACAGTGATGCTGATTGGCTATTGCAGATTGCTTGGTTTATATTTTTTCATTGCCCTTGTTGCGGTACTGGCCTTTCATCGTGTTAGCAGCCATATTGGATAACGAGAACAATATTTGCTGATGTAAATGCAGATGAGTTTGCGATAGTTTGAACAGTGTTATCACAAGCAATCAGTCTATGTAGTAGCTCTGTGTCATTTGAAAAATGTACCATCGTAGTAAGGGTTTGGGATATATAAACCTCAAGATGTATGTTTTTGAGTTAGTGAATGTTTATAGGAGCATCGGGATGTCATATGTGTGTAGATGTTAATGGCACATATATCTGTGGGTTAGTTAATACTAGTAGAACAGTTCTCTTAACAGGAGATAACAAGTGACACTAATAGTAGCGAAGGATTTTTTTTTCTGAAGGGTTTTCTATATATTGGGATTTAGTTGCATCTCTTGATTCAGTGTGGACCAAAATATTTATTTATTTAAACAAAATTTTTTTGCTTCCATTTATCAAATAACGTTATTTTTAATTCAGTTTCCTAAATTATACTGGTGTATGTTTGATTTGATTATGGATTTATTTTAATCAACAATAGTAATTGAACAATAAAAAAAACTGGAAGAGTGATAAAACCTATAATACGCATTAGCATAGCCAATCGTGGCTATGCTAATAGGTATGTGTGTAGAGACATTTCACTGCCCATTCTTGCACTTATCTGTACTAGTTCATCTGTATCTATTTTAGAATCTATTAGGAGTAATACTAGGAGGGGTCATTGGTCACTTCCTGTGCACTGGTCTGGCCGTTATAGGAGGAAGAGCTATAGCACAAAAACTATCTGTTAGAACAGGTGAGGGTCGGTGTTGTCTAGTGGCATGGCCTGTTTCAGTCTTTGCCAACAGTTTTATTCACTCATTTTAAAAACTCAAACTACAAATAAGTTTTCATTTGATAACAATATTTTGTTTTATTATGGACTTAAAGAATAGTTTTATGAAGATTCATGAAGGATTTCTTTTTATACATCGCTGAAGTTGAGAGCATTTTATGGTGATTCTTTGACAGTTAAACCATAGCTGTCACGCACAGCTTTTATCGTATTGTTTAGGTAAATCAGACGCGCTGATTCCGATTTTGTACTCAAAATAAAGATTGGTCGACTAACCTTCAAAGCCATTAAGGTTTTTTTAAAGCGTTCCAATATACGTCTCGAAAACAACACAATCGGCATTACAAGCTCCGCCAATAAATATGTGATGAAACCTAGCTTTTTCAGGAACGGAAGTTAGAGATGTTTAGCCCGATTTAGAAGAATAGAGATGGGCGTCTTAAATCCCATTATCTAAATCCAGCCTGTTAAATAATCTCAGTCTTTTATGAAAGGTATATAAACTATTTAAAATTGCTCCGTAGCTTGTTACATGATGTTTAACTAGGCTGAACGCCGAGAAAAATGAGCTCAAAAAGCGCGGTTTTATCACAAGCTAGCGTTGTTATCGCACTTTTTTGAGCTCATTTTTAAATATGCGATGTTAAATAGCTTATCTACCTTTCAGAAAGGACTGAGATTATTTTACTGGCTGGATTTAGATATTGATGGATTTTAAAACACCCATCTCTATTATTCTAAATCAGTCTAAACATCCCTACGTAACTTCTGTTCCTAAAAAGCTAGGTTACGTCACGTATTTATGGGCGGAGCTTGTTGTGTCGATCTTGTTGTTTTCGAGACCGATATTAAAACGCTGTAAAAAAGCCTTCATTACTCTGAAAGTTAGTGGAGCAATCTTTATTTTGAGTACAACATCGGAATCAGCGTGTCTAATTTACCTAGCAAATACAATAAAAGTTGTACGTGACAGTTATGGTTTAATGACTAACATCGTGCATAAATTAGAAGTTTTCAACGAATAACACTTGGTTTTTATTTAAATTCATTTCTGAGTACCTTAATGAAGGAGGTCAAGTGATCTCCTAGGTATAGGTTTGGTTCCACGGGACATTTGTTAAATAATTGATTTTGTAACTTCAAAGCTACACGCACGAGGAGCAGTTTTGGTTTGGAATGGCTGAGCTATAGCTAAGGTTTGGCGCTATTTCAAATAGGTTTACAGACAATTTCCAAGGCATAATGATGTTTACAGTGTACCTAGTGTCATCAGTTGAGACTTGTTATTACCTGGAATTTGCTAAGAGTCGCCCATTGCGTTTCCATCAAATATTTAGTCATTTCAAGTTAGTTGTTTCCTTTGTGTTAACAATGAACTTATACAAAATGTTAGTAGATTTTATCAAAAGTATTGGCGTTTTTCTAAAATGTGTGATTGTTTTTTATTGTTGAGGTGATCTGAGCGCCAGGATGTTTCAAAATTAAAATTGACAAAACTTGATTGCAGTTAAAATGCTCAAAAGAAAAATATGTGCTGCGATGACGTCATTAGTTGTGCAGCTGCCTGTTTCGCTCGTTGTTGATATCAGCTATTGCTTTTAAGTTTCAGCATTACGTGTCTCTATTCTGTTGGCCTCTGTGCCGAAGTGCATTTGTAGATGCTATAATCGCACTTTTACTTGAATCCGAGTGTTTTAACAGCGATCAAGTTTTGTCAATTTTTATCTTAAAACATCCTGTCTCTCAGCTAACCTCAAACATCAAAAACGATCGCAAATGATATAAAAATACTAATATTTTCTTATAAAATCTACAAAAACTTTGCGCAGTTCATCTTAAAATGAATCTGTTTATTGCAACGATCAATACCGATCAATACCGCGAAAGGAAAGATAATTTTTTAGCTTTTTCATAGTTTGTATTTGAAAATAAACAGCACAAATGGAAGTTAATCTGTTGTTATTTTATTATGGTCACAGCCTAAGTTTTTAATTCACATTATTCTCTTTATCCTTTTAGTTACTATTATTGGAGGAGTTGTCTTCCTCATCTTCGCAGTCTCTACCTTCTTTGTGGATGCGACAGCCGCCTAGTCTGCGACTTTTGTAGATAGTATAATTATATTACCGCAGTACGTGTAACTCAGAGTCAGCAGGGAGAAGTGAAATGTCAGCGGGTTTTATAGTATAATTAGTGCATAATGTAATGGCCCTCTCAGTGATTAATTAATATATGTATTTATCATCACTTGAAATTAGGTATGTTTTTATTTAGGCTATTTAGCGGCCATGTTAAAAATGATACACTGTTTATACGCATCTTTGAAAGCATTTTTCTAGACAAGGCTGTGCATTATTTTAAGTCTTATTAATCTTTTGTGTTTTTTAATAAGAGATAATAGGCTTGTGAATACTTATGTTTCCCATTCCACTTTTTCTGTATCCTTGCCTTGTTGTTACATAAAGGTCTTCGAGCTGTGACATGTTTAAATATTAGCTTGTTCCATTTGAGAATTCTTAATCTTACAGATGTCTCAAGAAATTATTGACGTGATTCTGCTGTTTGTAGCCATCGTTCATAGCACACACACCACACCACAATCTAGTCGATCTTGCCATGTTTTGACTAGTTCAGGCAAGCTTCTGTCATAGTCGAAAATGTGGAAGAACTCCAATTAGATTGCAGATATGTGATGGTTCCTGAGGTTCTCAACCTTATGTGCCTTCTCCATGTGTGAATATTGGCATACTCAATATCACTGTTCTTCGGAGATGAACAGTGATATCATGTCTATTGGTTTTTCATAACCTAGATAAAGTCTTGCAGTTTATGTTTACTGTTGCATACTGTTGTATTCTATTGCACAGATAATGTATTGCAATCTTATAACTTACTAATAACCACACACAATTATTAATGTAATTATTGTAAAGACAAGATATTTGCTTCAATATATTTTTAAATGAAGCTCATTTGATTATATGGCTCTAGTGAAAAAAAATCTTGACTTAATGGTCAATTGCCGAAGTTGGTAAGCCGCCACTGAGTGTTAAATTAGATTTGTATATTTCATCATGTCAAAAAAACTGGTTATTAAACAGAAAATTAGGCTTGTGTATTCAGTATTTTACATCGACTCCTTACAAAGAATATCTTTGTAAGAAGTAAATATTTTTTTAAAGGTAACTCCTATTTGTTCTCCGGTATTATGAGTTATCTCCTCACAATATCGGAGAACAAATAATTCGCAAAAGCCCAGAAAATCACCTATCATTGCGCAAGCGCACTTCATTCTTATAGTTCATAGCCCAGTACAGCGCTGTTCGCGACATTTGTATGTACGTCTTGTTTTGGAAGGCCTCGATAACGTCTTTCCGATTGCGGAAACAGTTCTTTAGTTTGAGAGCTAGTATATGAACTTACTTTCCCTGACCTATTGCCGTTATCCAAGGTTTTGGTTAATCTGCCGAAAGGAACATTTTTTACAGTTTAATACCGTTTTAATATTTCTAAGCGACATATACATTAGTTAAATTATTTGCAGGAGTGATCAAGGTTTTGGGCTCAAGAGGTCTGGGGATTAGTTCATCATTTATCGGTTTGTATAAATGTCATTCAATTATCTCCATCGTTATTGTTGTTGCCATCGTGTCTCCTTGTATTATTACTATCGAGTAAGTATTAACCTGGTAATAATGGTTTCTACAAATTCACAACGTGAATTCATAATGACCAATTAGTTGTCATACTTGATTGTCGTAAGTTGATGTTGTTAAAACAGTTGTTTTGGATTAGAAGTATTTGCGTGAGGTTACTATTGCTTTTTAAAATGTTTTGAAACCAGAAGTATGTCATACATTTTAAATTTTTATTTGCTTTTTTTGAACCCCTTAATGAAGCTAATAAGACTAAAATTTTAAGATTATTAAATTCTTTGTTTTTGATGTCGTTATCCTAATGTTGTTTCGCATTGCCATAATCGTATAGTATTGTAGTTTGCTTACAGACTGCGTGAAGTATTTTTAACATTGGTTAGTTAATTGAAAGCAAGAATAAGCCTCTCATCAGAAATAACCATTTAATTTAAGCTTACATGATTTGGATGCTTATATTTAAAAACATAGTAGCCTATATTATGCCAGCATTATGAAAATATATACTAGGAACATGGATACCATGTTTAATTTTAGCATCCAGTAACAGTTTTTAATAATAAAAAGTTTGCTGCATGGCAACTAATACATCAACAAGTTGTTAAAAACTATTTGTCACTCAATTATTGCGTCAACATGCGTTCAAATTCCTGCTTTAGCTGCAACCGGGCTGCTTGTGTGCAGCATCTAATAATATTCTCACCGATATACTCTACTATGGAGGCTATCTAACAAGGCTCTCCACTTCTCAAGCATGTCACAGTCGGCTAATGCTAGCCTTAGTGAAATTGACTTGTCTCAACTTCGGGTGAGTTTCTTGTTTATTGGATTGAAGCGCAAAACGGAGCACTTAGATATGAGTTTATGTTTAGATTTCAATATTTGTGTAAGATATTAGTTTTAATCATTCCAGGTTGTTACTGCACACATTAAATTAACTGGTTTAACAAAAAGGATAGTTAAAGTTAAAAACATGTCTTCAAAAACTACTCTTTCTGGGATACCTCCATTAGATATTGTCTGATCTATGGCAAAAGCTTTGGTAGAGCCAGGTTTGAGTTATCAAAAATCGGTGTAAGTACAATTAGTTGTCATTTATTGCTCTTTTACGGCTCTTCACCTTACTTGGACCAGCTGATTGCCTAGCCATGCCCTGCGTGCAATAAAACTCACTGTTATTCTTCAGTTTAGAACAAACATGTTTTAAGCAGAGATCTAATCTCGATCTTTGAAAAACAATATCTAAGGATTCATCGCAGCTTGGAGAGTGTGCAGATTATATAGAGCTTGCTGAAGTGGCTGACATGCAGATTTGGATTGCCCGAATTGCATTAACAGCTATTAATCAATATCGTTCTACTCTTCGAGTCTCATAATTCTGTTATGATTCTTCCATAATTGTTTACTTATTAAGTCTCGGGTCGTCGTAAACAGATGGAAGCCTGTTTAGTTAACCTTCCATTAAGATCATCTGAGTTTTAACTTATGCTTTCAGCTTGGGTAGATTTTAGAAGGTCAAGGTCACTATTTGTGATACGCTTGATTTGTTTGGCAAGATTTTAAGTTGCTTTTGAGGGCAGGTTGCTTAACTGAGCAGGTTATAAATGGCACTCTAGTTAGTTTGATTGTTTGAATGGTTGTAAAGGATTAGTCATACTGCAGCAGAGCCAAAGCTTTTAGCATCACGAGATGCAGCAGAAGTAACTGAAGCCCAAAACTTGCGACTGAAGAACCTTGGTCGGGTCGGTTTGCTTGGCCAGGCATGCTGAAGTTCACTTTGGATTGGAAATTTTATTATTACCGAATGCATTATTTGTCTGCAAACAGTTGATTCAGTCATGTTTCTGAATGTAACAAATTTCAGTCACACTACAAAAAAAACAGGAAATTGCTTAAACAGCATTAAAAAAAGCATTAAAACAGCGTGCTCTCGGCCCATCCCTTAGGAGGGCATAATATACCTTACATTTAAATGATCATGTTGCAGTGACTAGGTTAAAGGCGTGCAAATGGTTCATATAGATTTAGTTTTCACTCTGAATCCTTTTGTAGGACCCAGCTGGAATATTTGATCTGATAGAGGTAGTTGGCAATGGCACATACGGACAAGTATGGAAGGTAAGTCCGCCATTGTTACAGTCTCTTCTATAGAAGATGACAATGCACTATATTTTTCCTTTATAGTCATACCATAAAACAGCTGCTCCGTTACCAAGGCGATCGAAATTAACGCAATATGGTTTGTCACGAAAGGTTGTCAAGTGAGTCGGTTGTGGACCTTCTAAAGGTTTCTGTCATGATACCATCATGAACAGCTTAACTCTGGATCAACATAATATAGCATTTTTTCCATTGTTTGAACTTGAAAAGGATCCCCATAGTTGTACACGCTAGATGCTATAAGCATTTTGCACATTAGCCACTGGCAAATGTTTGCGATGTCCGAGTGTCGTAGGTGAACTGTATCGATTACGGTACTAAAATGATCTTCCTTACTGTATCTATTGATTTGTCAGCCAATCCTTAAAGCAGACAAAATTTCCATATTGCATGAAAATGTTGGTAATGACTCCTGACTTAATATCCAAACCATCTCCGCTGTATCGGATCTACCGATAATATTTATACTTTTGCAGTGAGCTACTTTTTAATATGTAATCTATTTGATTGCTATAAAAGCAGTCAGTTTCAGTGCAAGCGTGCCCATAAAATAACGATTTTAATGTTAGGTGCACATAAGACTTGTTTGTTCCCTGCCTGAAAATGTTTTGTACGAAAATTTGGGTTTTCGAGCTACTTTTACTGCTATTACTGAGATAACTCCAGTGCTACATTCAGTGTTTTCATGGTGGAGACGGAATTAAACTGATTTATAAGAATGCCATCCATTGCCCTGATTGGTGGTTTTGTATTGTCATTTTCTTCAAAAGTGGTTGGTTGCTAATCTAAGAAGCGCCATAAATATCCTTACCAGGGATTATTATACATGTATATGTTTCGCTAGATGATACACATCTACTTCCTTGACGTATTACATTCGTCACACCCTTTTCAGCTGTGGCGCATTCCGTTTGACTAACTAATCACTAAACAGTTTTCTGTCGTCCGAGTTTGGAAGGCAGCAAAAGTGGCTAGAGACGCTCGTTGGTTGAGTCAAATCAACGATAGACCTTTGAGACTGTTTGCAGGCTGCAGCTACTATTCATGGTATTACTACACATTCCCAGTTAGTCGATGATTCATCTCTACTAGTCATTGCTTCAATAGGCAGCGAAATAATTCTATACCCTCGCCTGGCCAAACGTTTCCAGACGATGGATTGTTAATGCCCTTTGTTCTTTGTATGGCTAGCAATCTCGTTACAACCCAAATAACGTTTAACTTTTCAGGAAAGAATGTCTGTATAGACGGCTTTTATAGTCGGTTCCATGCACAATTCTTCGGCCTTGTCTGTTGGTTAGATAACTGTATCCGGAGCATCTCTCTCATGATATTATGCGTCGGTTACGGCGGATTGGAGGAGGTTATGTAACTTTTATATTCTATGTCAAAGTAAAAATGGTCCGCATTACTTTAGTTATTTGGGTCAAACTATGGCCTGATGTGACTTAGTAGGTCACAAGGTCAACTTTATTAATATATTCTCATCCTCATTACAAAAGTTTGGTTTAAGATTAGGGGTGATTGTTTTCATAAAGGCTCTGAGCTGAGTTGGGTGGGGGGGCGCAATAATCATTCGTGACGACGGAGAAAGTGTATTTATCGTTGCAACAACTTGCCTATGTGAATCTGGATTTTCATCTTTTTTATATATCAAAAATAAATATCGTATCACTATCAATTCTAAAAATGATCTGCACAGTTTGCTCACCAATAAAAACCACGTTTCAAACAGATAATAGCAGTGAAGAGGGAGGAAAAAAGTCAAAGATCATAAAGTGATTTGTTTTTTTTTACATGTTGATGCTGGGTGAAAACATCGGACTCTTCTTAAAATGACCTTCCAGATAACATATCAGTTTCATTTATTGTAACTAAGCATGTTTATCAATATGTTTTGAGGCCTTTTTCATCCAATGCCCGGGGGTGTGAGATCGCCCCATCAGTTGTAGGGATTCGGCAATGAAAACAAATAGGAAGCGCTGGTTTATACCTTATCATCAACTGAAATGTGTCTTCATAGGGATGATAGTGGTGACGATGTCATCCTGGCGCCTAAACTGCCTAATCTATTTACAGACATCGAACAAATGGACAAACACGCCTGATAGTGGTGATATTGATGAGTTGTTTTAGTCTACTATACCCTGACAGTACTAGGGTATTTACTCCCATCTTGCTTAGAAAGCACCTTACTTAGCTTGTCACTTGCCAGTTCATGTAAATGAATGGCTACATGATCACTGAACCAGTTTTATATATTGGCAGACATCATTCGTATGGTCAGTCAAAAGAAAAAATAATGAATCCGAAATGGGTGTTAATTATGTTTAAGCAGTTGGTATAATGCAACCTTGAGCGTGATTGGATGAAGTATTATTAGCGAATTCAGTTTTTACTTTATTTTTTCAGTATTGGTTTATTGGTATTATTTAATTGTTATAAGTCGAATCGCATTTAGATAGAGCAGGAAATGGCAGGAATGACGCTGCCTTCCAGATATAGCTACCCCTTTTGGCAAATTGGATTTGATGTTTTGTCATTGGGGAAAACTCTCATTGGTAATCCTTTTGCCTTTACTGTTTGTTCACTGGAAACACTTCTGCTATTTCCAGTAGAAGTTTGTTAACTTTTTAGGAGTGTTTTAAGTTAAGTTTGTATTCTCTCATTAACCCATAGCGAAATTTGGCTGTGTGGTCCAAGTATTCACCTTTGAGAAGCAGATACTAATGGTGCGTTTACACTGGCCGATTTTGTCACCGATTTTGTCGAGCACCGACAAATTTGGTGAGTCAGCATCGGTAGGCGTGAACAGAGAGATCGGTGTCGGCACAGATCTGAAAACCGGTGTCGGTGCAACCCAGCAGTTCCCGGTTGCGCCAACAAATCGGACGCTCATCAACCAATCAGAAGCTAGGAGCCGTATTAAACTTTCCCTCGCGCTCTTTCTGATAGTGAACCAGCATGGCTAGCAACGATGTTAACGCGAGAGTACCAAAACATCAAGTTAGTTCGTTGATAAAACAAGTCGATATAGACTTGTTTATAGAGGAACTAAAAATGAGGAGCAGCAGCAGCAGTAGTAGTGTAGTACTAGTATAGAATTTTCCACATCAAGCGCGCTGATTTTTATGTGTCCTCGTCTTCGCCTGGTCGGATGAAAGTCAGAATGGTGAAGCGCTGTGATTGACTGTTGGTCCCGACAAAAATAGTTCGATCGTTGCAATGTAAAGGGGGAGTCGGTGTCGGCACCGATACGTGAAATCTCTGAGTCGGGGTATTGGCACCTAATCGGAATCGGTGTCGGCCAGTGTAAATGCACCATAAGTTTCCATATAGTGATAGTGTGGCGACACCTGGGGGCGCCAGTGCCGAAGAGCTACTCTGGGTCGACAAGCAGATCGTGTTTCCATAGGGAACTCGGGAGTAGAACCATGGTCATGTGACGCCTTAAGTCAATGTTGTATCTTTAAGAGGACAAAAAACTATGGAAGATTTGAAGAAAATACAAGTGCAATGCCATTGGTCGCAAAGGCTGTTTCCATGCCGCAAAAATGGCGCATCGCACAGGTATTCCAATTATGAACGTTTCCATGATGACATTGCAGCATCATATGAGGATGTGTCGCCCATAGATTTATCTATGGGCCACCCATAGAGTTATCTATCTTCTAATCATAGAAGATAACTCTATGGTGTCGCCACATTCTCACTGCATGGAGACTTGGTAATTGTTTTAAATCATTGTATGGCCAGTTTTAGCATTTTACTATTGTGTGATTAGGTTTAAAGTGACTGAAAAGCTTTGTAATAGATCGTTTTTATGTAGAGGCAGAGTCTAATGTTTCTTATTAACACAGCTTGAGGAAGATATGTCATAAGACATGGTTTTGGATTCCAGCGCATTGCAATAATCATGCATGCATAGCTTTAGGCCATGCATCTGTGTGCGTACCATCTTGTGGTCATATGAAATGTTTTTAAGACATTGACATAATCAGCTACCAAGGTTGACTAATGTACTATAACCATAAACAAAATGGCTGCATTAACATTTTCTTTTTTCCGGTGGTGGTTCCTAAGTCTACTGTGACTATTGTAGGGTGTATTCAGAGCTTGCTTCAAAGTACATAGGTAACTGTCTGTCGCCAACTTTTGTGGTCCAGTCTCTTAAGAAATTTCTTACAAAGTTAATATAAACAATTCATTACACGCAATTTGTTAAACTAGTGACATTGACCAATACAATTTTACACAAATATAGCCATTGGTTCTTAGAAAGAGCATCTGCTGTTGTTCAAAAAACAAGTCAACATAGTGAAGCAGTAAAACTGATGCATTAAAGAAGTAAGGTTATACAGAGGTCAACTGTTGACACTGCTGGTGGGTTTCAGTGCTTTGAGTGGTATTGGCACTTGGTCTTTTATGTTGTTATCAGTTTGAAACACATTTTTTTCTCATTGGCTAACTCAGTTATCACAGGAGTACACTTTTTACATATTAAGAATTTATTGGTGTCAAAAGTACAACTTGTTTTGTGGATAATGAAAATAGTCTCGAACATTCTTAGCCAATGTATAACTAGCTTTGGTGTTTTTTGGAAATTAACTATTGTCTATGAGGATTAATCAAAACTGCGACAAACGTTCGGTCTGCAGAGCCACTATTGCCTAATCACAACGGCCTTTGGCGGACTTTGTTGCTCTAAAATAGCGTCCTCTGTAGACACGTCTGACATGCAATGCCTCTGTCGGGATCTGCTAGTTGACTGTGCCTGATCGCTGCATCGCAATGCAGAGTGATCGCTAGCGATTATCGCAAGCATAGTAAATGCTTACACGGGATATATTCGTGGAAGGAGATTTTACATAATAAACTCCCTCACCATATTTTAGTCAAAACATGAAGTTGAACAGCCGTGTTGAAAAACCATGTTGGAGAAAGTCTTGTTGGCAAGTTATTGTTTAATCCACAAGGTCACCTCTGGTGAACAGCTACGGTCATATCGGCGGGCTGAGAGCATGAGCCCGCAGTGATTTATTGATGAGTCAAACGATGGATGACCATAGCTATCACTAGTTCATCTGTATACTTGATTCAGACATGCACTAGTAATTACAGACTACTAGTAACTTGCGCTAAGGCATTTCTGTCGGTGGCCTGCGTCTCTAACGGCTTTGACAGCTTTCTATTTCTACGCCTTCCTTGAATTCGTTTTAGTATAGGCAGAGTCATCCGGATGATGCCCGGCATTTCATTCATTATGTATGACGCTATCAGACAATATCAACACGGCAACAAAGGCTGCAAGTGGCAAGCTTTTAGTTCAGATAAGCTTATGTTACCCTTCAATCTGTTACCATGTAATGGCGAGAGTCGCCGTCGCTCGGTTGTCTTGTCCAGTTAAAAGATGACTAGAAGCTTGTGACATGTATCTACAATCCTCTTCTTGCTATCTCCATGGCAATAATATCAGATTGTCTTTCGTCATTGTTGCTGGTCAGTGTTAAAGAAAGTGTAATGTCTATCGCAGTTGCAATAGTCTGTCGCTATGTTTGGATTCAAATGTATCTATTTGCTTTGTTTATGATAAAAACAGTAGGTTGTAGTGGGTCTCCAGCGGTAGTCTCTTTCTGTATTTTTTTTGTGTGTAATCGTTAGGGTGCATACAGACTAGTGCTGGGCACCGATAATAAATCTCCTTGAACTCGCGGGTTTATGTTCTCTTAAGTCTCGGGCAATAGAAATTTTGCAGGTTCGATTTTTGACTTGGGAGTTCGAGTTTTAATACACGAATCTGTCGAATAGAGTGGACAAAAACTCAGTCTATTGCGCCCTGCGCTCTGTTAACGCTGCGAGCACGAATATCGGTCGATAGGAAATAGTAAAAAATAATAAATATATTGAATAGACTTTTAATTGCATTGTAACTTTTAAAATATGTTCGATGTTTGGAAATTATAGACATAAAATCTGTATCAACGAATCCGATACCCGAAAAATCCGTTGGCCAAGAAGTACTCGTGCCCAGCACTAATACAGACATAGTCTTGTGAAACAAGACAACCTATATGTCCTTGGTCGGCAGTTTCAGGGACTTTCTCATTGACAGCGAATGACACTGTATCACTTCTGAGGTTGCAGTCAGTATTTGGTAGTTCACTCGGCAATATCTAGGATGACGCAATGACTCATGCCATTGTTTGCTAGGTTGACTTGATATAATGGTTATCATTTACGACTGGATCTTCCAAGATAGACTTAAGATGCACGCTAGTACTTCGCCGTAGCTGGTCCCAAGCGTCAGATAAGTTGTGGTCCAGTATCTAGTGGTAGTTTGGATAATTACAGATGACCATTTCATGGCATTGTATCTTAAACAATGTTCATTAGTTTATCTGACGTTATTGTTGTTAGGTTCTCTGAAAATTATTAATCTTATAGGATGGTTAGTCGTTATATTTGTATGAAATCAATGACTAGCGTCAGCCGTCGCTGGGAGAGATTCCGTCAGCCGTCGCTGGGAGAGATTCCGGCTCTAATGGTGTAGTTAGGTCTGCAGCGTATCTCATTATTAATGCTGTGTTTAATTTATGTGGACTTATAATTGACAATTCAAAGACTTTGCTTGAAGACCCATTACATTTAATGATTTCTCACTCTAAAAATTACCCATGATAGAAATTCACACCTGTAAATAGTCAATCGGGAATCGCGCCCACCTCACCTGTTATAGTTGCCATTCATTCAGTTGTACATGATTGAAATGATGAATCACCACGCGTAGATGGATTTTTATTTTTTCAACTTATTAACAATTTAAATGCTATATATATATTTTATGTATGTCAAGCATTGCTTCGCTATTACCATGGACAAGTGCTATAATGAGTTCTGTTCGCCTGCACCGCTGATGCATTACCAATCATGGAAAAATAAGTAATTTGCGTGCCAACTTGCATTCCTATTACCATAAAAATTGGCTTCTAACGTCACGTCTTGCAATCGCCTGTTGTTAACAGACTTTGATTTTTAGCCTACAGGCTAGTTTGAACAACATTTTCTTACAAAATCGTTATAAGAACATTTGATGACCTTGCAAAAAATTCAAGGTCGTCAGTAGGAACAACTATTTTTAAATGTTGTTAAAGCATAAACTTTCTGGCAATTGTATTTATCAAAGCTAATTGGCTGTTGACTGGCCAATAATTGCCACTGCTTAGCTGCCGTGTCATAGTTATCAAACTGATTATTTTACCATCGCTACAGGCAGCTGGCTCATCTGTTGAAATTGTCCGTCCCATGGGCTCCGAACTCCACTGATAGGAAGTTACACCGGAGGATGTTGTTGTTGTTGAACAAGAGCTATGAATAGTAGGCTACTTGGATAATTAAGAACCCTAGATATGGTCCTCTCGCCCACAAAATATGGAAAAAATATCAATCGGTTACTAGTGTTCTTTCAACTCTGATTACCTAAAGACAACTAACGCAAAATTCTACAATCTTAAAAAGTGTTTGTTACAACCCCGATTTCCCTTTTAGTATGAAGTATAATTTTGTTTCTGCTTTCCAAGTGTGTATCTACAAAAACCTCGTTCCTTTGATTATGGATAGGCATTTTTTGAGCAGTTTGAAGAAGAAGCAGACAAACATGCCTACTCTCAGATTTCTATATGCAAACCCTATGGTATATCGGCGAACAATATCGTTTATTGTTTAGGGTTGTGCGATGAGTGGTTGTTTAAGCCATATCACTAAACTTGGAGTTGTCATCCACTTGCTGCATTCATGAATAGGCGACCAACATCGTAGTTACTGTATTGATTGTAGGAAATATTATTGGCGAATCCATCAAGAACATTTATTGACTGCATCTGTTATTAGGGTCAGTTGTTATAGGGCTTCAAACATAGATTAAGATCACTGGTTATGTTTTTGCAGTACAGTATTCCCTCGCTACTTCATGGTTTGGCTTCAGTACTTTGTGGGGTAAAAAATGTTCAATAAAAAAAAAGAAAAAAAAACTAAATCCATAAAATATGTAAATCTTGCTCATAATCTCATATTAATAAACATGTGATTTCCTTTTCACAACGAACCCAGTTAATCACAAGCAAAAATATTCAGACTAGATTAAGCTGATACTAATGCATAAGTACATTCTCTGGCTTGAAATACTGTGACTGAATTTGAAATATAAACTACAAGTCAGTCAAGGAAATTCAGTTATCTATTTATTATATATGAAATACAAGCAATAAATACAATAAGTTTAGAAAGCAATTTAGGTGTTCTGGTGTTAAAATTATGGCTCATACTTTACAAGTTAGTTTCTATTTCATAGATTTTCATTCTGTGTTGGGAGTGCTAGTCCCGATGAACTGTGACAAAGGAGAGATCACTGTAATGCTTCATAGTGATATAAATATTACTAAACTAATAAAGAGGTATCCACGATTAAGTTCTTATGTAGGCCTACTAGCATGCATTCCAATCATCACTAAAACTAATTCAATTCTTCAAGAATTTTCAAGGGTATGCGATTAAAGTATGAATACCATACTCTTATTCCATATGAGAGGGGAATCTGCAAGTCGGCCGTATACGCTTTGGAAGACATTTAACATTTGTAATCGCTGCAATTATTCACGGTCAACTGCCATCGCTCAAAGATCGCGAATCATAGTCCTGATAAATACTCGTGATGTAACTAGTGATGCTCTGAGTCACCAAAGTCTCCATATTTCACCAAGATGACATGTAAGAATTTGGAAAGCTGTCAAGACTAAATCTTGACTGTCTTGTATGAAGATCAACTAATTTTCTATGATAAGATTAACAGATGCTGGTATTGTGATCATGATTAATGAAGGCTCTCTAACTAACCCTAGTAAGCCTGCTAATGACCAGCCTTATTCAGTTACGCACAATAGACCCAAATGCTCAAAATTAGGACTGCCTTAATAGCTCGGTATCCTAACCCATGATGTTGTTATGGCTTGAATATCAGCGTTTTAGCACTGGGGGAAATTGGTATGATAACATGCTTACAACAACTCTCCTGTAGTGCCAGATTGTTGTTTATGCCGGTAGTTCATCACTATGTATCCATTGTGCGGATGATGTAGATTTAGAGTTGCGCTCACGTTGAGTTGCTTTTTCAACCGACATTCGCGTGTTGCGGATTAGCATGGGTGCTTTGTTAAAGAAACAAGGAGTTCTACACCGGAGGTCATAACGATGTACTCTGGTCTCTCTTTCGTTATAACAACTACTGAATTATCAAAATGTCTGAAATGGAATAGCTTGCGCGGCATTTTCTTGCGCATCACTTGCTAGTGTCATTTTCATCTTTCGGAAATATGAAACATTTAGTACAAATTTGTAAGTAATAAAACTCGCTTGATTTGCGAGTTTTTGCCGTTTTCATCTAGCGGATGATGCAAACTTGTGAATTAACTTGTCAGGGAATATAGTGTATATAGGTTACAGTTGTCACATCAAGCCATATTAGTTTATAGTAGCCATGGATCATGTATATGTTTTAATGCTGTGTTAAGATGTCTGTATGCTGTATAGAGGTATCTGTATGCTGTGTAGAGGTGTCTGTATGCTGTGTAGAGGTGTCTGTATGCTGTGTAGAGGTGTCTGTATGCTGAGAGGTGTCTGTATGCTGTGTAGAGGTGTCTGTATGCTGAGAGGTGTCGGTATGCTGTGTAGATGTAACTGTATGCTGTGTAGATGTAACTGTATGCTGTGTAGATGTAACTGTATGCTGTGTAGAGGTAACTGTATGCTGTGTAGAGGTAACTGTATGCTGTGTAGAGGTGTCTGTATGCTGTGTAGAGGCGTCTGTATGCTGTGTAAAGGTGTCTGTATGCTGTGTAGATGTACCTGTATCCTGTGTAGAGGTGTCTGTATGCTGTGTAGAGGTAACTGTATGCTGTGTAGAGGTGTCTGTATGCTGTATAGAGGTGTCTGTATGCTGTGTAGAGGTAACTGTATGCTGTGTAGAGGTAACTGTATGCTGTGTAGAGGTGTCTGTATGCTGTGTGGGTGTATCTGTATGCTGTGTAGAGGTATCTGTATGCTATGTAGAGGTGGCTGTATGCTATGTAGAGGTATCTGTAGACTTTTTCATGAGTTGTTAGGTTTTTGGGCTGTGCAGTTAGCATTACTTGTTATTGCATTATTTCTTTTAACACATTAAGGTTTGAACATTCGGAATGAATTTTGTAGGGAGAGATTTAGGTGCTCGTAAAGACGATCAACCGTTTCCTTTTTAAAAATCTTTTTAAGTTATTTTACACATATTTTTGAGTCTATTTGAAAAGTTTTTCAGTTTGTCTAGCTTTATGGTTAAGATAAAATGCTTCAGTTTTGCTTTGATGCTTTTGCTACCAGTTTTTTAAATAGTGAGTAATAATACCAACACTGGTTGTTGGTATTTGTCCTTTAACACATTTTAACAGGAGCCTAGTTAAACTCAGAGTCAACACACTTTAACACCTTTAACAGGAGTCTAGTACAAAATAGAAAGTTAGGCATCAATTTAGAGTTATCCCCAAAAAGATGCATAGTTTGGAGTTTTCCCCATTGATAGTGCCCGAGTAATACTTAACATCGAATTGAATGAGGATGAGCAAAATTCTAGGGATATGATTGACCACTAATGTTTGGACAGTCCATTGGCTGCTGAAACTTATGATTTCAACAGAGACACTCGGCCAATGCATGTTTGACATTCAACTGCCTCTATGTCATTGTTAGCCAACCGCCATATTTTATACATTAATTGTCATCTTCTTGAGGTTTTGACTGATCGTGCTTATGGAAATATTTTGATTTGCTAGTAAAAAAAACTCCTCAACCTTTACCAACAACAAGATAGTTGAAGGCAGATTGATTAGGGCAACAGTTGGTCCTATAAGTTGTACAGTGAGCCCACCTAAATGCTATGGTGCATTGATTCCAAACAATGTTTATCACTTTCGAGTTATTTCATGCAAAGAAAGCCATATATTTCTCTGTGATGCCAACTTTTAACAATTCATTGAACAGATAAGGTAAACCGTTAGCCCTTCTCCCAAAGGGACAGCTCATTATCAGTCAAATCACAACAGTATATGTAAGTGTCATTGCTTAGCAGGCACTGAGGATGACAAGTCCTTTTAATAAGTATCTCATCCAAGGTAATCTACAAGCTTTTCTTTTTATCATGGAGCAACACGCTTCCGTTCATGACACAAATTTTATCAACAAAAGTCGATGCGTTATAAAGTCTTTAAAAAATCTTTTCACAGGTTGATGTTGTCAGCAAAGGTCGGTATAAAAACTATGTTTCAAGCATGAAAACAAGTTTGTATCATCCGCGAAATGGAAACGACAAAGACTCGCAAGTCGAGTGAGTTGTGTTACTCACAAATTTTTACCAAATGCTTCATGTTCGGGAAAGATGGAAATGGTGCCTATGAATGATGAGCAGAAAAATGCCGCGCAAGCTAGTCCATTTTAAACATTTTATATACTTCAGTCGTTTCTATTTTGAAAGTGTGCGGCCAAACGAGACAGGAGTGTGCTGCTATGACCTCCAGCGTAGAATTCCTTATCTTTTTTAACAAAGTCCTGTGTTAATCCGCAACATGCGAATGTCCATTTAAACACTTATCACGCGGTAACTCAATGTGCACACAACTCCAAATTCGCATCATCCGCACAATGGAAACAATGAGAAACAGTGTTGATACAACTTTAGCGATTGAGTCTGTAGAGAAAGTATTGTTCACGTTGGATTTGTTGCCAAGAAGTGGTAACAGCATCACAAAGCAATGCATTAGGTTGATGTTTAAAAGTTTGAAATCGCAGAATGCTCGCGTAACTTATAAACTAAAACATAAACGAACAAAGAACTCCAATCTATGACACTGTTTTGGCATGGCCACTGCCCACTGCCACTGCTATTTCTTTGGTGTTTCTCATCACCTAAAAATCAGGAACCGACTAAAAATAGAATAAACTGCGCTGAACCTACACACAATGGTACATCACAATGGTACCTTGGAGTAGATCGTCCTAATTTTGTTCATGGACGGTGGCTGCATATGCTGAGGTAGCATGTGGAACCGTGATTTACATTGCTTTTATAAATCTTTAAAGATTCGTTCTACATTGCCATCTATTTATTGCTCTGGAAGGATGTCAGTGTTTGAAACGTAAGTTTAACATCCCAAGTAGTAGGTGATAGCTATAAAAATACGATATAGATGATTTATTGAACCAGTTTAGTCACTCGTCTAATTTTATCTTAACCGTGAAGCTAGACAAACTGTCAAATTCCTCAATAAGCTTAAAATATGCTTAAAACGATTTCCAAAAGAGCTCAGAGTTAATCTTAGTTTAGTAGTTTCAACATCTCCTATTCTTGTGTATCAACTAGAGATTCATTAGTTGTCATAGGAAAGACAAACCTTCAAACGGCATGTTTTGTGACATTCGGTGTGTCCAAGGTGCATATTCCGATGTGGACTCAGCAGAAAATCTCAATTGAAACATCACATTCGCATAAACTCAGGGACTGTTACCGCTTGAAAACTAAAGCTCAATGCGATGTGTGGGCAAGACTGGTTTTGTACCGAGGCATCACAAGGTCATTGTTGGAAAGTCTATGAAGATAAAACTTAGCGAAAAATATTTCATTTTGTGAAAACTTGAAAACTGAACAGGCAACTTGATTTTTATTCGGAGTAGTTTTCTCATGAAAAATGTGATTTATTTGACATGGTTGTACAGCCAACTTCTCACATTCGTTAACTAAAAACTTTAGGCTATATGTGATCCTTTTGTGCCCCGCTTCTGTTTTTTGTTTGAAGTTTCCTTAAGATAGTTTAGTATTGGCTTTGCAAACAAATCACATTGTCGATAGGATTGTGCGTCGTTATCGAATTTAATTTCTTCATGTACTTGTCGCTTATGATTTAATCTTGTCTTGCACTGCCATCAATCCTTATGAGTGATTATATTGCTGATCCACGAAAAAAAAACACATAATTTTTTCAAGGTGGTCAGGCGGCAGAGAAAATGCATTTAGAATTGCACAAAACCATCCAGATCCAAATGCTGTTTGGATATACCGCAAAACCTCTATTTGAATGCCAGGGCGCTCTATTTTTGAACCCTTCCCTTTTGTGACGTTTACTTAAAGGCAGATCTTAGTCCCATGCATTCAAATAAAAGGTGGCGCTCTATCTTTTGACTAGCTCGTCAAAATTTTGGGAAAATAAATTAAATTCTTTTACGGGCGAAGCGGTGCTAATGTCACCCATATTTTACACACTCCTGCGGGTAGATCGACATTAATGCCATCTGCCTCAGCATTTTCCTAAACTGTTTTTTATATATATCAAAGTATCAGACCAAGTTAAACAAGGAACTACTTTGATTATGAAATATTAGCGTGGTATATTAATTTTTCACCCTTCTATAGCGGCTCTCTATTAGAGGTGGCGTTTAAATAAAGGTGACATTCAAATAGAGGTTTTACGATAAATAAAGCAATAAAAATCCATCATTATGCAGTCATGAGAAATTATTGTGTCACACCAGCTTCAACTTGTTTGATATGAAGACAGATCATATGTTACAGACATTGTTAAGGACAGACAACACTCGTTGGTTCGTACTAGTACAGACTGGGCCATGTGCGGACATCAACAAAGTTTGGACATTGAAAATTGAGTACTGTACTGCAAAATAATGGCACAAACTTTTTCAGACTGACTTGTAAACACTGGCCAGATGGGTAGAACACCGGCAGGTAGAAAACCAGCGCAGCGCATTGTCTGTCACGAAAACCACCTATCAGTCGAAGTTGTCATTCTTCGTACAAAAACAGCCGCACTGGATAGTCGTTTGAACCCTAGAGGTTGTTCGGAGAATTGTTTGAGGAAGTAAGGTCCAAAGAAGCGGGTGTCGACTGTAATTATGGTTACGTGAATGTTTCAATGTAATCGCAGTCGTTGCTGATCTTTTTTATCCTCCCTTCATTTTTATAAACTTTAATCAAACTTTATAAACTTTATCAACAGTAATTTTGGTATGACACATCTATCCGCTTAATATATATATCATGCGATGTGATTTTTGATTAATCTGTGAAATACAACATTTCAAACGACGTAGTTGTCTTCCCTATGAACAGAGAAAAACAATTGAGGCTTTTATTATAAGGTTAACAGCGCAAAAAGTGCTAGTATTGAAAGTACTTCAATTAAAATCATAAGAGTTAAGAAGAGTATCTGCATCCATCATTGCCAGGATTACAAGCTGGTTGCATCTATATAAGTCTCCCCAAGTTCAAAGTTCATACCCCAAGTTCAAAGTTCATACCCCAAGTTCAAAGTTATTTGCTCACTACTGTGAGCTATAACTCCATTCTACTTTCTCTTCTCAATTTTAAATGACAGTTTCACTTTTGGCTACATGCGTTTAATCACATCGTGTTCGTTTAGCTATGACATCAACTTTGTTGGAGCTCATTTCCATGGCTACCAATAGCATATGTCTAGTGGAGACATGTAACTTGTAGTGTTGTTATGCATTCCACTAGGTTTGACCTCCTTTGTTAATATAAAATCTATCTTACCGATTTCAACATCTGTTGTCCGGTTCAGCGCTCTATGGTCATGACTATTTATTGCTCGTCCGTGTTTATGAAAACATTCTCAAAGCCTCAAGTTGCCATGGACTCCTGCATAAGTTGCAAGTTTGGCATACACGGTTAGGTAATGGTTTGACCTTGTTTTGTCTTTGATTGGTCTACTGTGCGTCGTGAGGTGACTCAACATGGACTTAAAACATTGAGAAAATATTTTTATCTTGTGATTGGTCTTTTGAAATAGTGGTCATTTCTTTGTTGATCCTAGTATCATTTTAAAAGGATACGGTTTTGGTATGTTTGATCTTTTAGTCCCATGTCGAACTGCGTGTTCTAATTCGATCTGGTTGATCAGAAAACCCTGGAGTATAATTTGTTAAGCTGCATTTCTTCCCAACAGAATATTTGTCGACTAGTTCGCTTATCATTACTGGTTTGCACTCAGCGATCATAGATCATAGCTATCAAATATTACTTGGAGCCATTGTGCCAGCAGGTTTCTTTCTTCCATCTACTAAGTTGATGGTATGTCAAAAGTTTAGTCTTTTAGTGGTAGCTTGACCAAAGTGACGAATCTACAGTGCACCCTCGGGTTACGATGACCCTGGTATGTCCATTTTTTGCCTTGTGATGTGGGACACGATGCTTTTTCACCCTCGTCATACAACATTTTCACCCTCGTCATACAACATTTTCACCCTCGTCATACAACATTTTCACCCTCGTCATACAACATTTTCACCCTCGTCATACAACATTTTCACCCTCGTCATACAACATTTTCACCCTCGTCATACAACATTTTCACCCTCGTCATACAACATTTTCACCCTCGTCATACAACATTTTCACCCTCGTCATACAACATTTTCACCCTCGTCATACAACATTTTCACCCTCGTCATACAACATTTTCACCCTCGTCATACAACATTTTCACCCTCGTCATACAACATTTTCACCCTCGTCATACAACATTTTCACCCTCGTCATACAACATTTTCACCCTCGTCATACAACATTTTCACCCTCGTCATACAACATTTTCACCCTCGTCATACAACATTTTCACCCTCGTCATACAACATTTTCACCCTCGTCATACAACATTTTCACCCTCGTCATACAACATTTTCACCCTCGTCATACAACATTTTCACCCTCGTCATACAACATTTTCACCCTCGTCATACAACATTTTCACCCTCGTCATACAACATTTTTTGCCATACGATGGTAACAAAAATTTTCTCGAAATCTAAATTTGGCAGTTAGTGTGCTGAATACGTCAGAATAACGAAGATGCCGACATGCTATTCTTTGGAAATCCCTAAACGTGTAATTCTTCATATTATTATATATTATTACGTATATAATTTTATATAGTATGTTTTATAATTAATATTGTTAAATTCTTCTATCATACAATAATATTAATGATTGCGGTTATGTCATATATAATTATTATAACCATAATAATTGCTGTTATGTCATATATGTTATAATTATAACAATTGGAGCCATCTCTCAAGTTCATTAATATTTCTCTGTTGTCTGTCTTCATAAATAAATGTGTATTTAGCATGATAGTGTTTCACCTAGTTTGGAAGATTTTTATAGCAAGAGCATAACGTACATGTAGATGTGAATAGTTGTATAATAACATGAAATTGTTAGTAACATGTACTCTATAAAAGTTACGAAATATTCATGTACTATTAAAAGTTAACTGACAGATCAGAAAATTAATGCATGATCAGTAGTACATAACATCACCAATTGGGGTTTCATAATATTTTTGTGTAATTTCGTTTACACTCTAGGTTTTATCAACATTTTAAATTTACAAAAAATGTATAGAGATTTGCAATATTTGTAAAACATTGACTGCCAAATCCTACAGTGCTATATCATCATTATAAATTGGTTTATTAACTAAATTATCTAAAAACTGTTTGGTCAAAATCCTTCTTCGTGAATGTGCTTCATATCCTTCTTCATTCTTCAGAGGATGTGTTAACAAGTGTATAAAAGCTAACACGCGACGACATTAATCGATTTTTAGGAGTAAGTTTTTAAATCTTTATTTTGTCTATTTGTCGTTATTTTAACGGGAGAGTTCATTGCTACCGCAATCCACAACATGATATGCGCAAGCCGTTTGGTGAATTCTATAACCATGACTCGAAAACTAATACTGGACATATAAATACGATAAAAACGTAATTGATGTTTGTACGATCGGTTTAATTTTGCTCGGCATGCGCAAAAGGTGTGTATACTACAAAGCAGTAAACTATTCACCGTACTTTTAACTAAAGGCTGATAAATTAGAACATCGATCGGTAGGTATTACAGAAGATTATCATATTTTTACCATGAATTTCTAGTCCATATGCTGTTATGACGCATTATAAGTAATGGCCTGTATCAACTAATTTGTTTCGCGTTCCGACATTGGCCAATCATTGTCCAATCATATAGAATGATGCTTTCTATGAAAGGTAGATATGTCGCAACCTAGAAGCTATCAACTGTCATTCTATGAAGTAGAATTGTCCAATCATTTGCATCGTTACTGTTGCAGGGACGACACACGAGGACAGGGCAGCTGGCAGCTATCAAGGTTATGACAGTCACAGAAGATGAGGAGGAAGAAATCAAACTTGAAATTAATGTGCTCAAAAAATACTCTAACCACAGGTTGGTGTTGCTCTTTGTTTTCTTATCTGGATTCAATATGTTAGCTTTACGGGCTCTTTCACTTATCGGATCAGGTGATTTTATGTATTCCTAGTGTTATGATGTTGGTCAGGTTGTAAATTACAGCGTCGTTTATGCATCAAACATGGATTTTGGCAGTTGCAACAGGTATGCTAAGTGATGGCAAATGAAAGCCCTTCCACTAAGGGACGGTCGACTTGAGAATTTCTATCGTCTCAAAAACAATGTTGTACGATATTCCTTGTATGATTTCATTCTATAGAAAAACACTAAGTGATCCGATTGAATTTTTGTTGAAATTGAATCGATTTCTATCATATAGTTGGAGGAAAGTAACAACTTCTTACAAAGTAAACACTGCGGCTAGCCACTATTCCTGGAGTATTCTAAAACACTAAAGCCGGTTCTCGCTATATCGCTTTATCTCAGCGTTGATACAGTTTGGGAAAGTTTGACTGCTGACAACTTTCCCAACGTATCCAAAACTTTTCCGACGTATCCACGTTGCTTCGTCGATGCCATTGGTTTACGGCGCACATAGTCGCCGATCAACGCCGAAAGGACAACTCCAACATACTGGGATATAGTGTGAACTAGGCTTGAGGGATAACAAAGTTTATTTGAGTAAAGACATGTAGTTATTTGGTAGCACAGGTTGGCAGTACATCTCAAAGCAGATTTTGCAGTTCTCCAAAAGCCTATATAAAAGTATTCTAGGTTAGGAAAAAGCATACCTACAAAATGTGATGAACACTTTAAACATAATATAAAAGGTAAATAAATTTAAACATAATAAAATAAACGTACGATTAATATAAAAGAAATATTCTACCAAATAGCAATTGAAGTGATCAAAATCTTTACTATAATAAGAGCTGTATCCATCTGTCTGTCCAAAGCAACTTCAAAAGCATTAGAGAAAAATTGCCTTGTAAAGGAATTGAACTTGGGTACTCCAATTTATAGACCGTCACGCTAACCACTACATCATTACACCACTCCAGCTCCTTGGCACATTATAAATTAATTATGTACATAGTGTTTACCCATAACGATCGCTCACGGTGCACGCAAATATTTATTTGGGTAATCTTTATAAGTCTCATGTAAGATAGGAGAGAATCATAATCCAAAATGTTGAGCGTCATTTGCAGTGAAGACAGCTTACCTGCATTGTATGTGAGCTGTCCATTAACATAGCATTTGCACCTCTATAATGGCAGGTTGAAGTTGTGCCTGTACTTTTACATATTAGAAACTCACCACACATTAGATATTATCCAAATTAGAGTACAAAGCCTGTAAAAATCTTTTTTTAGAAAATTTATGCCTGGCGGAACAAATATACAATAATTTATGCGCAATTTTACTATTGCACAACTTAGGCTGCTCATTACTCAGCACTCTGTAATTTTTTGCATTTTCAAAGTGTTGAGTACTTGGGTGCATCTGCCTCTGACGCGAGGCAGAAGATTGTCTAGCTTGTCTGTTATAAAAATTCTAAATATGTCGAGACCCTACGTCGTTTTTTAGCTAGGCACCGTTTCATTGCGCAAGAATGCTTAGGATCTAGATTGCCAAGCTCTGGCTCATACTATTGTCTTTCATTTAGTCTAAGGTACACATTTCTGGTAGAAATTAACAACTTGGAATAAATAATTTTAGTAGTGAAAGTTAAATGGAAATTTACCTTTAACAAATAGTAAACAGCTATCTCGTGCTTCTCTGTCAACTTGAACTAAATAGCATTATGCAAATGGGTAGATTCCTCTATTCTCATTATGAATAATTGTTCTTACGTCATCTAGCACGGTTTTATAAAAAGGATACTCTTTATAATCAGATTTAGAATAGATGTTTGCACTCAAATAAATAGGTTAATAAACATGCATAAAAGTATATTAATATTAATGAATTCCACTTTGTCACTGAGTGTCTGTTAGTATGCGTAAATTCTATGTATTTTCTCACTGTTTGGTTGATTCTGTCAAACCTCATACGCATGTTTCATGCCTTTCGTTAGGTTGCCGAAATATTCGGTTTTAAAACTCTGCCTGGTTCCTGTAAACCAGCCTCTTGAACATCAACCTGCAGACTATCCGATTGAAAATGAAAAAAAAATGTACATGTGCATATTTTTATATTGTATTTATTATATTATATATATAATAAATATATGCTTTTTTGTGCATGGCACATGCATATGAGAGGGTGAAAATCTGCTTGTGAATCACTAATACGTAGCGACGTTACTGCGTCATGGCAACACAAAATCACTCGCGAAGCTATTTGCTTCAAAAATCTCACATAATATATATATTTATTATATATTATATTAATAACTATATATATAATATTAGAAAAATGTTTTCCATTTTTATATTATATTCTTACATTATATGTATGGCCTGTTAGCTAAATTTATGATCGTTGATACAGGATGTGGAATTCAAGGTGAGTGTCCAAGAGTAATGACTTCTACCCTATTTTTAGCAAAGAGCGGGTCACAAACTTTGCTGGAAATATTGTTTTGCTGAGCTGAATATCTAATAAAACGCTGCTTTAAGTGGCATCAAACCTACATGTATGTTGCAGCATCATAACCTTTTTATACATTCTGTAGAAGTTTACCCTAGCATTGGGAAAATCAAATATAATACCCCTGCGGTAAGGTTGAAAAACAGACTTCATCATTACAAAAAATTGATCAATGCAGCTTTTTTGAGTACAAATGTAGGCTACTGTTTGATAACATCCCAGAATGCATTTGAAACAGGGTTGGAAAAATCATGAAAAAAATTTGTTTTTTCATGTAAATCGATTTTTTTCGATGTTTATGATTCTTTTGTTAAATTTGATTTTTTCACTCATTTTTGCTGATGCAAATTGTATCTGCAAATAATTATACATATTTGCATTGTTTGTATATGCAAACAATGCAAATTTGATTGCATTGTTCATCAGAATGCACCCATATTTCAGTGTGGGTGACTTACTCGCTCTAGTTTGACAAGTTATTGTATTTCTAGCAATCAACAGTCATATAAAGTTTTATTGTGCAAACTACACATAAGTTAGTGTAGTAGGCTACTAGCAGTTTTACATAAAGCAAGAATGAGAGCCAAAAACATAAAAAGGCAATGAGGTAGATACAGTTGCCACTTAACAATTAATCCTGCTTTGAAGGTTAATAAATAAGCTTGCAGATCATAAATTCAAAGGTCCTTCCATAGTATTGTACTACACAGGCAGTCAATTATCGCTATCACTCTTAGCAATTCATGATAGAGGAGTGTTTACAAATTTTTTACCAAACATAAAACAAGATTTTTTTTCTCAAGAAACACCAATTCTTTTTTGCAAAATTACGAAAAAAATCATAAAAATTGTGATTTTCTCATTAAATCATGACTTGAATCATGATTTGAAGTAAATACTTGAATCATTTGATTTTTTCGTGTCAACCCTGATTTTTAATGATTTAGAATTCTTTTAGAAACATTCTAAACACAACCAGACTGTCATTGAAGATGTATTGACTACGGTTGAGTTGACAAGTTGCAACAATATTTATTACATTCATTATTATATATAAATTATTATTATTAGTATTATATCTATTCAATACATTTTTTAGACATTGACAATATACAGGGGTGTAATATTTGAACTATTTCTTCCTTCAATGAAAATAATTTTAATTATAACAAAATATTTGGTAGGAGAATCAAAGGCTGTTTCTTTAGGTTGTTCAAAAGATGATGTAGCTGAGAGACCCTATCTCAGTTTTATTTGTTTGAATCCTAATTCTCCTACAACCTCTCTAAAAAGTTTTTTGTTAGGATCTCTAGACATTTTCCATGTATTTCTAGCTAATATCAATGGATCGTGTTTTAAATCAAAAATGGGAATTTTATGTGATTTTAGCCACATGGTGTTGCTGTCTGAGGCTGTCAGCAGAACTAACTCCCTGGTGTATGGCACATGCATATGAGAGGGTGAAAATCTGCTTGTGAATCACTAATATGTTGCGACGTTACTGTGTCATGGCAACACAGAATCATTCGCAAAGCTATTTGCCTCCAAAATCTCGCAAAAAATTACTAATTTACCGATCTCTTTGGTTTGCTGCTTGACACATAACATTTCAATCAATCATATTGTTTTATCAGGGAAATCTCAATTTGTATACTTGTGTAATTTTGGCTGAAACTTCACTGTTTGAGTAAAAATGTTTTATTCACATAGCTTGCAAATTTTTAAATTTGCCAAATTTAAATTTTGCAACAAATTTAAAAATTTGTAAATTCAAATTTAAAAATTCGCAAGCTTTTAAATTTTCAAAAGATTAGGTGCAAAGGATTCTAGTGCAGGACATCAAATGTTGAATTGTGTATAGGTTTTACTTGTTATCAGAAGCTCCATCATGTGTCATTGCCCATCGCTCCTGATGCATGACTAACGATTTATGTTGAACGTTTGACAGAGACGGTTCCTTTTTCCTTTAGCTGCGCACAACTAGATGTGTTTCCCATATGATGGTTAATACTATCACCTATGGGTGGTGTTGACAATTGGAATGTGAAATTCTTTAGGTTTATTTTGAACGTCAATAAGTTATCGATATCCTACAGTATACAGTTGCAACATGAAATCGAAAACAACAACCTCTTTCTTTCTCTATCTCCGCATACATGATAAGCACTTTCCATGAAAGCACACATGATAAGCACTTTCCATGAAAGCACTGGATTGAAGTTCTTTTGCGTACCTTGTTGTTTACAGTCAGTTGGTGGGCGGGAGCTGCGCTTGCATTAGAAATTTGTTAGATGATATCATTTGCATCTTCCCACAACTATGTTCACAATTTTCCTTAAAATTTTATCAATGTATATATTGTATATTTGATATAGCATGATGAAAGTCAATAGTTTGAGGTACATGTTTGTACGCAGACCCAGATATTTGTACGCGGACCCAAGTATCGTAGTGTTGTAATATCGCTCACGATGGAAACTCGATCTCTAATATATCGATAATTAGAAGATCAGTAAGATAATCATTAAAGGATATCCTGCCGGATAAGATAATGAATTAGGTCAATATAATTAGGTCAATATAATTAGGTCAATATAATTGTTGCGGTACAAATTTGAAGGTCATAATTTTCGCAAAAAATACTTTTGTTCATGATAAAATTCAGCCGCAAAAAAATTAATATGGAGGTTGTTCAAAAGTATTCATAGCATTACAATAAATAAATGAGACAAGTTTTTTGCTAAATAATAAAAATACGGATCTCTACAATTCTGAATTTTCATTTTTTATTTTTTATTGAAATACTTTTTTATGCCATCAAGATCAGCTGAAGGCAGCTCACCTTGACATTGACGAATAAAGCAGGGTGCCTTGCGGCATAGTTGTTACAGTGAACCAACTAACAAGTACCAGATATCATAATGTTATATTGGCTGTTGAAAGTAGCTCAATGGACTCTTTGCAGAGCTATACTGCTGTGACAATGCAAATTTGGTTCTAAAAATATTACAAGGCGTGGCGATAGTTGAAAATGAAACGTGTTCATTATATAAAGCCCACTTTCTTGAATAAAGGTTAAGTCCTTCGAGTTGATAGGCCTTTGCATGCTTTCCATCTTTCTATCACTATTGTTGCTATTTTTTCCGGGTTCTGGAAATTCAGTCTTTCAATTGCGATTACAAAAGAAAAGCTCACATGTTGGTTGAAAAAACTGCCTTTTTAACTGAAGAGAACTGATGTTTCGATTTTTCTATGTTGAAGTGGAGTGGCCTGCAAATAGTGTCTATTCGAGTGCAAGCCAAAAGGCTGGTTTTTCCAGGGAAATTCTTTTCTTCTGTGTCTCACTGATTTTGGGCGGGTTGGGCTGATTCCGGACAAGCCATGTAAGATCGATGATAACCATGTTTGTCAAACACAGCATAAGTAGGCTGACATTAACAAAGACGAAAATACATAACCGCATTTGTCTACACAGGAACATAGCCACCTACTATGGCGCATTCATAAAGAAACAAACCAAGGATGATCAACTCTGGCTTGTCATGGAATACTGTGGCGCTGGTTCTGTCACTGACCTTATCAAATCGACCAAGGGTAACTCTCTGAAGGAGGAGTGGATTGCTTACATTGCGAGGGAGATACTACGAGTAAGTACTATTCTCTAAACGACTCGGTTTTTCCTATTCAATAAACTGACGAATCGCTGTGCGGTCAGCAACTTGATGGGAAGTTTGTAACTTTTCACTAGCTTGAGTTGTTTTACTGCAGCTTTTCACTGTTTCCATAGCGCGATTAATCACAATTTTGCGGTATTTCCAAGACAGAAAACCAGTTTTGTTGCTTACAAAAGTTGCTTACAAATTTGCTTACAAAGTTTTGTTGCTTTACTGAATGTTGCATGCTAGTGGAAGATAGAAGCGGCGCTTGCGGAAAAAAGCCGCTCAAGCTATTCCATTTTAAACATTTTCCACACTTCAGTCATTCTTTTTTTTATTTGAGCAGCTCCGATTGAGCCACCAGGGATCGCTAAACATATTATGGAAATGTTTACTTTTCCATATCCATTTCCATAAACATAAATATTTCCATAATTTTATGGAAATGGATATGGAAATTTTATTTTAGAAATATGGAAATGTTATGGAAAGGGAAATAATATGGAAATGAATTATGGAAATGTTATGGAAATGGAAAAAATATGGAAATGAATTATGGAAATGTTATGGAAATGGAAATAATATGGAAATAAATTATGGAAATGTTATGGAAATGGAAAAAAATATGGAAATGAATTATGGAAATGGAAATAATATGGAAATGAATTATGGAAATATTATGGAAATGGAAATAATATGGAAATAAATTATGGAAAGGGTATGGAAATGGAAATAATATGGAAATTATGGAAATGAATTATGGAAATTTTATGGAAATGGAAATAACATAGAATTGAATTATGGAAATTGTAACATACACGTAATCCAAGATATAAACAGAGGGGAGTTATATTGTATAGACTAGGCTACATGAATAGACAATGGTAATACACAAACAGCTAACATCAGTGGTATTACAGAAACTATTAAAGGGGTCTGGAAGAAACTAACTCAAATTGTCTCTTGCTCGGCTACATGTATAGACAATGGTAACACACAAACCCAGCTAACATCCGTGGTATTACAGAAACTATTAAAGTGGTCTGGAAGAAATTAACTCAAATTGTCTCTGGACTTGGCTACATGTACGGACAATGGTAACACACAAACCCAGCTAACATCAGTGGTATTACAGAAACTATTAAGGGAGTCTGAAAGAAACTCTCAAAACATCTCAAATCGTCTCTGGCTTAGTTATAGGCAATGGTAGCATACAGTTTTGATGCTGCCTGGACCCTAAATAAAGTATATTAGCAAGCAAATATCATATTCATATTATGTATAAATTAATCACATATTCGGGAAGAGTTGACGATTGCACACACACACACACACACACGCTCATTTGACACGCAAGCGCGCACACATACGTACACACCAGGGATCGCTAAACATATTATGGAAATGTTTACTTTTCCATTTCCATAAACATAAATATTTCCATAATTTTTATGGAAATCGATATGGAAATTTTATTTTAGAAATATGGAAATGTTATGGAAATGGAAAAAATATGGAAATGAATTATGGAAATGTTATGGAAATGGAAAAAATATGGAAATGATTTATGGAAATGTTATGGAAATAGAAATAATATGGAAAGGAATTATGGAAATATTATGGAAATAGAAATAATATGGAAATGAATTATGGAAATGTTATGGAAATGGAAATAATATGGAAATGAATTATGGAAATGTTATGGAAATGGAAATAATATGGAAATGAATTATGGAAATGTTATGGAAATGGAAATAATATGGAAATAAATTATGGAAATGTTATGGAAATGGAAATAATATGGAAATAAATTATGGAAATGTTATGGAAATGGAAATCATATGGAAATGAATTATGGAAATGTTATGGAAATGGAAATAATATGGAAATAGATTATGGAAATGTTATGGAAATGGAAATAATATGAAAATGAATTATGGAAATGTTATGGAAATGGAAATTGTGACAAACACGTAATCCCTGTCAGAGCCACTATGGCTTTTGCCGTGGAAATCCTAATCTTTTTAGCAAAGTGTCTGCGTTAGTCCGCAACATGCAAATGTGCATTGAAACGCTTATCACAGGGTAACTGAACGTGTACACAACTCCAAATCTGCATCATCATCGTCTTGGAATCAGTGATTATCAGGTGTGCCCATACTCCAGCAACTTTGTTATCTGGTTGACACTAGTACCATCTAACTAATGCTACGTTCACACCAGCCATTTTTCCGCCAATTCTCTGACTGATTTTTCACACTGACCGAGTATCGCATCGTGTGAACAGAGCGAATGAGCCCGAGACCGATTTTGTCCAGAGAGAAATTTTATCGGTCAGTGTCTGATGTAGGACGATTCTCGGATGGTTTTCAATTTGCGTAGCCAGTAAAATCACTTTCGTTGCTGTGAAAGTGATTTTATTGGCTACTCAAATTGTCACACATTGTCATTTAATAGTAACACCATATTTCACATTTGTGCATATTTTTGTCGTAGCTTCACTCTCGAGTAATAAATCCACTGATGGTCCCCTGAAGGGTGCAATCAATGGATTTATAACTCAGGTTCAATTATTATAGCTATGACATGATAATTGAAGCATCTGTTTCAATTATTATGTCATTGCTAATGTCACTATCATCACTAATAATGGATAATTGTGCTATAGTTATCCATTATTAGTGATGAGTTGAGATGATATTAGCCCTATGCTGATGCATTATTAGTGATGAGCTGGGCAGTGCAAAAAAGCTTGCTAAAAATTCCACGAAAAGCATGGTAGGAAACATTCGACAAAATGCAAAGCATGACTCACTAAGAATATATCAGCTCAAGTTACCCGACCCTGCAAATAAAAGCTGGCAAAGTCGCTCACTCTTGGTACAAACTTGACCTAGTGTAAACAAAAAATCTACCCGATAGCTTCCATAAAATCGTTCAGAGATTGGCCACCAAAACTCGGTTCGCAAGTTGGCTGGTGTGAATGGAGCTTAATTGCTAAAACTGGCTTTCATTGTACTTTTAAAATGAGAAAACACCAGCTGATAACCTCCCATTAGTTTTTAGCTGATATTATGAAGACCAGTTTGTGCCCCAAACGAGTACTTTGACAGATCTGCGTTGCTGATAGACCTTAACTGCCTAAAAATACGTTCATTATTCCTATTGGTTCATTATTCCTATTGGTTCATTATTCTTATTGGTTCATTATTCTTGTTGTTTCATTATTTTTGTTGGTTTATTATTCATGTTGGGTCATTATTCCTATTGATTATTCGCGCATTAAACCCGAAAATGAAATTTATATTTTACGATTGGAAATTCAAACCAGTCCTGTTCTGCGTGAAAAAGTGAAACTGTGTACTCAATTTTTTCTGATCGGTTGTCATGGCTGAATAATCGTTTGCAAATTCATCAAGTGTAAACTGCAGTTCAGAAGATCTCTAGTTGGCTGATACTTGAGATTTTAAACTTTTTTTTGCTGATCTAGATTTTAGCAGAATCTGCCCATTATCAGCTGGTATGCATACAGCTTTAGTTGTTTAATTGTTCCTGTGTTAATTGTGAATAGTTTGTTTCATTACACACTTTGAAATTGTGAATTAAGGATAATTTCCATGAGAAAAACTATTTGTGAACATTCCGAAATTTATAATTCTTTTAAACTTGACACTCCCTTTAAATATGAAGCTGTTTCACCACTTCATATCGCAACATGACTACATTAAACTTGTAAGTTAATGTGATATTTTTGTTGTTGTAGGGTCTCTCTCACCTTCATGCTAGTAAGGTTATTCACAGAGACATCAAAGGTCAAAATGTGCTCCTAACTGACAATGCCGAGGTCAAACTTGGTGAGTTTTCTAATTGCAGCAATTTGTACAACTGATGGTCGGATGTACAAAATGGTGTTCACGTAAATGGTGCTCACACAAAAAATGGTGCTCACACAAGAAATGGTGCTCACACAAAAAATGGTGTTCACGTAAATGGTGCTCACACAAAAAATGGTGCTCACACAAAAAATGGTGTTCACATAAATGGTGCTCACGTAAATGGTTCTTTTTACTTCTCCCTTAGCCAGTTGTATTTTTAATGCAAAAAAGAAAACTCTCCTGTTGTTCCTAAACATCGGCAGTCCATTCAATTTATGCAACTGACCAGTACGAGGAGTGACGTAGTTGATTGCTCGTGCAACACTGGCTTATAATATATTATTTATATTTTACAAAAAAGATTTTTGTATGCTCACACTATTTAAGCATCGTGAATGTAGACCCAAGAATCAGATGACTAGGTACACTGTATGTATAATGGAGTATATTAAAACATGAAAAACTGACATTTGGTTGGTATGTTTTCACCCTTCCACAGTAGACTAGGACATAGACTGGAAGTTCTTTCATATTTTCTCTGACTAATAGATGAATGAAGTAAAACTTGGAACACAAAAAGCACTGAGTTTCTCATACCACACAAAATTTGTAAAATTGTCTTGACATTCGGAGTTATTTCCAACATACGTTGTCACAAGTTTTTCAAAACATTACAATTTTGTAAAATGTTCAAAACTGGTAGAAATTTAACATAAAATATAACATTGGTAAACGAAAAATAAATTTAATGAACTTAAATCATATCTAGTGAAGTCAGAGTAAGTTATGCAGCATATTATTTACCACACATTCTACCTACACGTCTCTGAGTCTGCACTTTTATTCATTTGCTATTATAAAACTAGTAAAGATTGAAGTTGTCAAATAGTGGCGGTCAAATAAAAGTAGCGCTCAATTAAATGGTGGCGCTCTATTTTTCAACCTTTCCCATAATGGCGTTTAAATAGAGGTGTAGTTCAGATACAGGTGGCGTTCAAATACAGGTTTTATGGGAGTCTTTATACAGATATTTAATTTTTTGTATGCAAGATTTAAGTTTTTATAGCTTTTACATATGACGGTGTAATTCATATGTTTTAGTGCTAGATGCAGTCCCTCTAAATATTTATCATTATTTTTGGTTCTGGAATGAATTAAAGAACTATAGTGTATTTCTATAAGAATATTTACTCTAACATAGGACTGTTTCGACGTTTGGCTGTACACTGTGATTTGCTAATTAATTCCACAATAGACTACAAACCCACATCAATACTTCAGACATCGGCTACATATAACATTAAATATGCATAAAACTAAATTTAAAATCAAATGTGCATCGTTGAATTATATTTAGAAAAAATATTAAAGAAATACTTGCCAATATAAAAAATGTTAGCGATACCTTGTAGAGATACGAGACCGTCTTCGATATCGCTAGAGACACGAATGCTGAGGAATAGACTCAAGTTTGTAGGTAGAGGTGATTATAAAACTAGGTGCCTCCACTTCTTAGACTTGGTAGAGTTCAAACTAGCTTTGCTTACATGTTCTTTATTTTTTATTATTATTTAACGTTTTAAAAGTTTCACTAGCCGATTCACATTTTTCGCGAAGCTGCCCTGTTTTGTGTAACATCGAAAGTTGTTTGTTGAAAATGAGTTTAGGTTTAAAGTTAACTAGTATCCCAAATTTTACATCAAACCTGGGAAAGCAAGAGATGAACTTACACAAAATTTTAGTAGATTTTATCAGAAAATATCAGTATTTTTGTCATTTGCGATCGTTTTTTGATGTCTGAGGTGATCTTACTACCAGGATGTTTTAAGATTAAAATCATTACAAAATTACATGCCAACATGTTAATAATTTTCATTATTGATATCGGCTATTGCGTTCAAGTTACAGCGTTGAGCGTGTCTATTCTGTAGTTCTCTTTGCCGAAGTCCAACAATAGACATCATAATCACACTTTCGCTTGAATCTGGGCGTTTTAAAAGCGATCAAGTTTTGTCAACTTTAATCTAAAACATCCTACCAGTTAGATCACCTTAAACATCAAAAACAATCACAATTGATAGAAAAATATCGATACTTTCTAATAAAATCTACTAATTTTAGGTAAGTTCATCATTAAGGCATTGTAAGTAGAATATGATAAATTACGATAGAGCCACATGTTTGTAATGGCCAAGTATCGCTGTCTCCTTCTCCAGAGCATTTTCTGCTATCCTAGGCCATTGCTCCCGGTTGGTAAACATTCTCTGACGATCAATATATTCACAGCATCTGTTCATCCTGCCATCGAGCATACGATTAGAGAGCTTGTGCCCTTCCCTGCTCATGCATCATTATTATTATTATTATTATTATGTCATAACACGACTCACCTTATCTAGGCTCTAGTTCTTCTTTCCCTCGACACACATACCTGTAGAATTCCTTAAAAAATCAATGTTGGTCTACAAGTATGTTTTTCAAATACGTGGTGGTGTATTCTACCTCGATGTAAACATTTAATAGTACTGTAGGTGTAAACATTTATAGTAGGTGTAAACATTCATAGTAGGTGTAAACATTTATAGTAGGTGTAAACATTTATAGTAGGTGAAAACATTTATAGTAGTTGTAAACATTCATAGTAGGTGTAAACATTTAATAGTACTGTAGGTGTAAACATTTATAGTAGGTGTAAACATTCATAGTAGGTGTAAACATATATAGTAGGTGTGATAGCAACAGTTTCCGAATTTTTCAAAAGCGGCTACGGGAAAGGCGGTTTTATTCCAATGGAGAGCAATTTCATTATGTACTTCCGCGTGTGACAAATGCGAGGTTTTGCTGTTATAGTTATGTAGCCTAATAATTACTCGTCAAGCTAACAAATTCTCTGCTCATTGCATTGTTATATTGTTATCTGTTGTCCAAGCCTTTTGGAAAGTTTCTTTAAAATAGCCTAAAATTTTTCATCTTATCAATAGTATAATTATGGCTGCGTGTTCCTTTCACCTCATTATTCAGAAACTCATTTTGAAGACTTGAGTCTATCGCGTACCGCTGTCAATACGAGCAATATTATATTGCTAATACAATAGCTCTAGTCATCAAATATAACCAAAAATTTTAAATGAAAAATATCACATTTCCAACGGCCCTCATACATGAAAACAGCGTTTTTCAAATTTTCAGTTACCATGTACACAGTAGAAGCCCCTACAACATAAAAGGTTCCAAGTTATAGGAACGTCTACTGCACATTGTACGGTATGACATGTTGTATGGTATGACATATTGTCAGGGTTAGAAAAAAAACCACGGTTTTTACGAAAAAACTGAAAAAACCAGGTTTTTTAGTTTAAACCAGTTTTTATGTTTTAAACCGGTTTTTATGGTTTTTTTATAATTTTACCAAGGTTTTTGCAATTTTAAGTCTAATTAACATCACTTACTATAGCTGCATGATTGAGTATTGAACATACATATGTGGAATCATCTGCTAAAGATGGTACTGTGGGAGTTGTTATGGGAAAAAAAGAGAAAACATATGGAATTTCAGAATGAGTCTTAAATCAAACATGATTTATGAAATACAGAGCAGAAATCTTATCACATAAAGTGAATATTTTACATGCAGCTCTATGTATAAGTAGAAACTTTAATCCCAGTGATTAGTCGTGTGGTAGTGTAGAGCAGAGTATAATGCAGATGCATTGCTAGTGTTTGGAGCAGTGGCAGATGACTCAACTTCTATCACCTGAATATTAGCATCACTGTCTAAATTGGTGTTTTCAGTTTGACATTTTGCTACGTGAGCTTTAAGCCTATCTGCGTGACCTCGCGTTATGACAGCACACCTATTACGTTTTGCCTTAAAACCTTTGCCTTTCAAAACTTTTCAAAACACAACAAACTTGATAAATTAAATTCTAACAATCCAACGACTTTGGCTTGTGCCCAATAAATGAAATATTAGTTTGCAAACGTAAAGCTTTTGCCCAAAAGGATTTTGTTTTAATTTCTAATTATAAGTAATCCTTTCTCACTGGCCAGACTTAAGAAAGTATTCAATCATTATTAGAGACGATGATTGAATTAGTATATTTCACATCGATTTTATATTTCATCAGTAAAGAGATCATTATATCACTTGATGAAAGCAATTGAAAATGAAATTTACTAATTCATTGTTGTGCTAAGATTTCATGTAGTTTCAACTTGAGCTCTGCCATCAATTTACTACTGTGTACTAAATAAACTTCCACAGCCGATAATTACATATAATTGCATTTCTACCGCGCATGGACCACTAGGAGCTTAAAATACTATGTTTTTCACAAAAAATAATGAAAAAACCGAAAAAACTTGGGCTGGTTTAAACCACTGGGTTTAAACCAAGCCAACCCTGCATATTGTACAGTGAAATATGACCTACGCACATATACAATGCTGCATAGTTAGCAACTGTAGTAATCTGCATTGGAACAAACCATTGCGAAAAGTGCAGACCAATGGAACCAGATCTATGATTTGTTTTACCATAAATCCAAGTATGAAGAGAATTTTGCTGCTGAACGTCGGTAACATTTTTGCCTGCACGCCTCTCTTTAATGCTATCACTCCTAGTACTACGTTTGTGGCACTGTCTGTCAGTCTTGCTTGGCATGGTAATAAGTTCTAGTTCTTTTCTTGCTCATCTAGTCGACTTTGGAGTGAGCGCCCAACTAGATCGTACAGTAGGCAGGCGTAACACCTTCATCGGAACACCTTATTGGATGGCTCCAGAGGTTATTGCTTGTGATGAGAATCCTGATGCAACGTATGACAACAAGGTATGCGTTTAGCCGGTTGCCACGCTTGTGGCAAAAATGACTGCCGTTACAGATATTCACTTATTTGGCTGGATATTCTTGTTGGTAATTTAAAATATCCAAACATGTTTTGTTACTTTTTGTTGGTTCACAGTTTTAACAAAAAATTAGGATATTGTGCAGTTTCTGGATCCTGCGAAAGGCCGGAACACAGAAGAAATAATGAGCAAATTCTCTGGTGAATTTTCAAGATTCAAGTTGAAACTGCGACTAATGCTTGTGATATCCACAAGCGTGTTAGGAATGATTGATATTTTGCTTGCTGCTTTATTCTCATTGGTTGCCTCATTGTCAGCGAGGCTTGAGATGATTAGTGGAGTTGTTCTCTCACCAGCTCCTACTTCCGAGAAAACTAATTTGCATAGTTTTGCTTTGTTTTTCCCACTTTCAGTTTAGGAATGATTACGAAATTTTTGCTACTTTGCATTTGATACATTTTCAGGATAATTCCGAAGTAAGATATGTTCCGATTGGTGAGAAATTGTTGAGGGTGTTTAAAACCGACTGAGAAATGAAAAATGGCTGCCGACAGAATGTTAGTTTCTAGTGACACACTGACTGAAGTTCTTATTAATGCAGGATTAGAAATAAACAAAACTAGAAAGCTTCTTCTTAGCAACAAGAGCTTTACACTAGACCTGTTTATTTTTCTATTCCTAACAAATATACACTCTATCAGGCTCGGTGTACATAAACCACTATGCGCCTTCAGATATAAACATCACTTTTTTGATAGATTATGAAATAAGAACTATTTATTTGATCTGATTTTTGTTTCTCCTGTTTTTTCTACAATCTTGGAGCTTCAAAGAGTTATTAGATTAAAAAGGAATTGTGGTATTCTAAATACTTTCACAGTTGATAGTAAGTTGTTAATACTCTAGTATCAGGAGACGTGTATGCACAATATTAAACTCCAAAATGATGAAGTTAAATAATCTACAAGAAAGTAGTTATAATACACGCTTAGTCCAATAATATTATGCCCTTTAAAAAAACTTGAAAAAATAGAATTATTCAAAATGAATACCAAAATATTGTGAGATTTATCATCACGTAAGTGTTATACTAAAAGTTGACAGAAAATTACGTCTGCATTTGATGCCTCTAGTGTGCTGTGCAGTACGGTGGTTGCAAGCCTGATGCTAGCACTATTGTTTCACAACACATCTGCCCCCAGTTTATTTGAGCCTTAGTGGTACATAGGGCTAGTTTGCTGGTACTTAGCACCGTGAGACCATGATCATTAGGTTAGGTGTTAGAGTGTTGTTTATACAAAATCATGTTCTTATACCATCAGAGTTGCAATAGGCCGAGGTCACTTGGTGGTCAACCGCGATGGCTGCTCTGGATCAGTAGTATAACATTCTGGGTTGGATGCTTTACCTTTCGTTTCCTGAATATCTATTGCCTAAGTTGTTCTCACCTGTCTACTCTGGTTTCCATGACAAGCCATTCCTGTCTGCCATGACTTCTGTTGAGAAACTATGCTGAATAACCTCCATGAATATTCTACTGAATAATTTGTGTTATAATCGGTGTAGAAGTCAAAGTTTTTTACTGTCACTGTATCCTAGTAGACTAGTTTGATAACCTTTGCAATTCATAACCTTTGATTCATTATAGAGTGATCTCTGGTCTTTGGGAATAACTTGCCTCGAAATGGCTGAAGGAAAACCACGTAAGTAGTTGCCTTCTCATTTCTTTTCGACGCCTCTGTGATAACTGACTACACTGTGGATTATCCTTGGATTGTCTACTTTTCATCATGCTCAATTTGACATTTTGAATGATTTTTTTAGTGGTTTGCACAATCTTTTCTATATCTACTTTTTTATATCGCTTTTTAGTTATTGATTTGCTTGAGCATGTTTTTATTTATTTGCATAAGGATTTGGAGGAAGATCTACTTCACCTTGTTTCAAGTACAACCTCCAGTGATGGCATATATTGTGCATCTTACATAGCGCTCCTTACAGTAGATGTTGTATAGGTGTCACATGTCATGAGTATGCATTATGGTACACACATTATAGTACATGCCATATGCTTCGGCAATATTTGAGATGATGATTTACGTTGCCGGCGACGAAGTCCATAAAGTTACTTTTTCATCCGTCGTCATCCACTATGTTTCCATGATGCGCAGTGCTTCGGAGTTGTGACCTCTCCAAATCATGGAAACGGCGTTTTCGCACTGAAATCACTGCGCACTGGTCAGTGCGAAGCCAGTGCAAATTCGCAGCAAGGAAACGGCAATTGCGCAGTGGCTGCGCATAGCTCTCATGCCGTGCAAACAGATTCTTCGAGCACCATAGACTAGTACAAAAGTTATCCTGCTTATCTTTGTTTTTGCTATTCTTCCAATATTTTTTCACTTAAATTTAATTATGGTCTGCTCCTACGAAAATGATGAAGTGATTACTTTCCTGGACTTTGTTATCGATACCAACACTTTTCGAAAAATAGGTGGCAAACCCTAAAGTAACATTTCAATAATCTATTACTGATATAAATATTTAGTAAAAATATATTATTTGTAAAAATTGTGTTCAAGTTTGTAAAACATTGTGAATGTGTATTGTAAATAAAAGTATAATGATGACAAAATCATAAGAAGACCTTTTCTGACGTTCGGTATCCATGATCGATTCCATGTATCCATCCAGCGATTCGATTTATACAATTTCTCTTTTCTGGCTAATTTGCTGAAAACCACTGCGCAGCATGGAAACGTACAATCCCTTCGACTTCGGAGGGGGCTGCTTCGCAGTACTGCGCACCGTGGAAACATAGTGATTCATTGTCAATTATATGTTTGTACTTGTTGCAGCGTTGTGTGACATGCATCCAATGAGAGCATTATTTCTTATACCAAGGAACCCTCCACCCAGTTTGAGACAGTCTCGCAAATGGTGAGCATTTTTTAATTTTTTTGTTATGATAAATTGAGGATTAAGGACCGAGTTTATAGTCGGTTGATCAGGAAGTCTCCAGTGACTCACTCTATTTCCGATACAAAATCCAGCTGGTTGGGGTTCCTGTGAGTCGCTGTGTTTCCTGTTAGAAATTTTGACTAGCTCATACCGCATAGTGTCAGACAACTTCACCTTTGGTTCAGTGCAGGATTAGAACTTTAACAGGACAACTTTGACAGGATTAGGCTGAAACTCAAGTTTGTTTTCTGTATGATGGTGGTTGTTTCAGTTCTAGTAGGTAAATTATATATTCTATGAAGCTTTGTCACAATCGGTTCAACTGCCACCTTACTGTTTGCATTAGACGATGATTGGGAAAAAATGACAAAAAATCTATCAAGAAAATGTATTGCTTGTAAATCAGTATCTAGCCCATGTTATTATATGCCTATAATTCACCTACGACATAGCTAAGTCCATGTGCTTGTTTAGAGTTTTCTTATCACGTATCTTTCTAAAATAAGAAACCTTTTTGTGATCTCAAATCCATACTTTTGAGTTGAAGGTGTGAGAGTGCATTTATCTATGCCAACAACTGTTGCTATGATATTCATGCCTCACTCATAGCCTATACTCATGCCTCACTCATCATTATCTCTAGGTCAGCGAGATTTCAGCAATTTGTACAGCAGTGCATGCTCAAAGACTACACACAACGGCCGAACACGGAGGCCTTACTCAAGCATGGCTTCATCCGTGAGCAGCCGCACGAGAAGACAATACGCAATCAACTCAAGGACCATATTGACCGACACAGGAAACGCAAACGTAAGGGTTTTCATTTTCATTGGTTGCTAGTAAATGATAGTCAAACGTCTAGATAGAGAACATATTCTTTTCAGGACTTGTTGAAACTGGTATTAGTTGGGACATATATTCATATAAGTCACCATATCAATAAACTGATTGGTTTAGTTTGTTGTAAGGCCAATAAACTTGACGATATACACATACTGTAGGTAATCACATGAAACATTCAAATAAATGCATTATGTAAAAATTAGTGCAAAATTAAATATAAAATCTCAATTATATGTAAAGGAAAGGAGTGATAAAAAAAATAAATAAAAAGGTTTTTGCAAAAATGCTTTGTCAGTGCAAATGTTCAGATAGTCAGTACCGGTAGAGAGGTAGAGTTGAACTAACATAGTTTATATATTTTTATAATTTTTGCATTTCATTTTCGTTTTTATTTACGAAATTGCAATGTTTTGAGAAACTCTGAACGTATTGTGTTGAAATTACACTGGGTCTAGAGTAAAAAATTTGTAGTAAGTACACATGATAGTCTGTGAAGTTCTTATGTAGATGTGAACATAAGTACAGTCAAACATGGATAACTCGAACTTCACGGGACCGAGCGAAAGTGTTCAAGTTATCAGAGTGTTCACGGCATCAGAGCACTGTCACAAGTCCATGTATTTATTTACTTATTTATTAGTAGATACATGCACATATACAAACTATAATAAAAATCAAAAGTGCAAATGGCTTGTTTCAAATTAAATGCTTCTAATGTAAAGTTTAAAATGTTTTTATCAAAAAGTATAGAGATTTTTCTATCACTTGAGATTGGTTCGTTGTTTGAGGTGATGTTATTGCCAGGACGTTTTTTAGATTGACATTGGCAAAACTTGATCGTTGTTGAAATGCTCAAAAGAAAAGACATCTTTTTCTTTTGAGCGTTTTACCCACGATCAATTTTGCCGATTTTTCTTGAAGTTTATGCAAAGATTACCTCACTTTACCTTGCTTCCGAAAGGCGATCGCTAAGCGGATGTTTGGTATAAATCAAATTTCACCAAACCTTTAGAAAAGTCGTTGACAAAAATATTTTGCCGATGGTGGTAATAACGACGCTTATGAATTACGAAAAGTTGAGGTTTACCTCTATGGCTTGGAATAAAGTGATTTTCTAAAGCGATAACAACTGTTTCGGTAGCCGTTGGGCAAAAAACAGTTCGAGTTAACATTGTTGAGTTCAAGTTATCTATAGCAATTTATCATTACGTGGGAACGGACCAAAGAAACCGTTCGAGTTAACCATGTGTTCGAGCTATCCGTGGGCGAGTTATCCATGTTTGACTGTAGTAAGTACACATGATAGTCTGTGAAGTTCTTATGTAGATGTGAACATAAGTAGAGATTTGGCTATATTAGTTGTGTCTGTGTATATACACCTTCCTATGGTGCCTGAGCGTAGACGTTAGCCCAAAACACTGCTAGGTAATTAGGATGAGATGAGTATGCATGTATTTAGACATGTTTGGACATGTTTAGACGAAGGTAATTACTGCATATTGCCCTATTGGCTTAAACTTGGGTTAAATTATGTTTTGGCATGTACATTCTTGTCTGTCATTCTACCTGAACTGTGACCAGCCACAACCTACGGCATTTTTAACATTGATAATTTTATTATAGATGGTTTGAACGTGTCCTATAATTAATTTGGAGCGCTATACGTATGGTTTTAATAATTTTGTTGCTTGCCCAAGATTTAGTGCTTAGTCATAATCCCTGGGTGGTCTATGTAGCACTAATAATACATGCGCTGCCTGTGGTCTGCCTAGCTGCTTGTGCAGTGACGTTAGTTGATCAGTGTCAACGGCCAGTGTCATCGGCCAGTGTCATCGGCCAGTGTCAACGGCCAGTGTCAACGGCCAGTTTCAACGGCCAGTGTCAACGGCCAGTGTCAACGGCCAGTGTCAACGGCCAGTGTCAACGGCCAGTGTCAACGGCCAGTGTCAACGGCCAGTGTCAACGGCCAGTGTCAACGGCCAGTGTCAACGGCCAGTGTCAACGGCCAGTGTCAACGGCCAGTGTCAACGGCCAGTGTCAACGGCCAGTGTCAACGGCCAGTGTCAACGGCCAGTGTCAACGGCCAGTGTCAACGGCCAGTGTCAACGGCCAGTGTCAACGGCCAGTGTCAACGGCCAGTGTCATCTCTGAAGCTTTTAAGGTCACTCATGTCAACTTTTACAAGTTTTTTCAGAACATATGATAATTTTGTATCATTTGAGGTTTTGTTTAATGTTTTACGTGATCTGACTGCGAAGATGTTTCAAGAATTAAATCGATGAAATTGGTCGCAGTTGAAATGCTCAGAAAATAAAGACCTGTCCAAAATGATGTAAACACAGTGGTACCATGAGATATAATTGTCTCGACATACGATTTTTTTGAGATAAGACATGAAAATTTTTAATAATTTTGTTCTGACATACGACGAAAAATTTGAGATACGAATAGGAAATTTTTCTCGAAATTCAAATTTGGTAATCGGTGTGCTGAATATGTCGAAATAATGCAAATGCCGATATGCTATTTGCCGAAATCTCTCCCACAACGCATGAAAGTGATACAATGTTCGATCTTTCTCAGTTCAGCGTTATTCGTTATAAATTATAGTGAAAACGAAAGATGAAACAGATAGGAGATGAAACTATAGACAATGATGACAAAGTTGAAGTTTAGTTTAGTAAAATACAAACTAAAACTCAGCTTCGAGTATGTGTTTAGTAAGCTAAATTCGACGTTTATGTTATAAGTCTGTCTCAAAGGTAAGAACTCCCTACGGTACGCACTGCACATAGTACATTGTATTGTTACAATTTATTGCAGATCATAACCATTAAATACACTAAAGTTACTGTAGGTAACTATAGTTGCTATGGTTAATATACTATTTCGTTACTAATTTTAATACATTGTATTATATGTTATTTAATTGGATTTTTGGGTGGTTTCATATTGCTGGAACGCATTAATACACATTACATTATTTTATTTAGAAAAATTTGCTTTGAGGTAAATTGTTTTTGGCATACAACTGTGGTTATAGAACACATTATATTTGTATCTCAATGTACTACTGTAGTCACACTTCCTGCTTGTCGCTCTGTTACGACATCGACTATTGCATTCAACTCGCAGTGTTACTCGCAAGTCCAATGCAATAGCAAGTAATTCTAACAATCATGAGCTTATTTTCCCATGATAGTTGGAATAGAATTTCTGATATAGCCTCAGATGCAGTGCTATAGATGTTTCAAAGGTTGGTTGAAATCTTTCCTATTGTTTTTTCCTCTAAACTCTGGGTAAACATAAAGTACCTGACGCTGAGGAGACTTGTATATTCATGACCTATTAACAATACGCACGGCTATTGTTGTCATTTCTGGAGAGGTCTGGGTACGTCTTTTTCTGCTGAGCGTTTGAGCGTCGATTTAATCTTGAAGCATCCGGGCAGATAGATTTCAAATCTCAACAAAATTTTAAATAAAATAAAGATATCAATACCTTCTGATAAATAAAATCTTTTGAACTTTGATGTGAGTGACCCTTTAAACAGTCAGTGTGATTATTTGGCCTCCCTTGTCATAAAATTGGAGCTGTTTTGTTGTCGGTTGTAGCGGGAGAGCCGGAGGAGGTGCCATTTAACCTCGAAGAGGAAGAGGACAGTGGAGAGGAGGAAGAGCCTGAACAAAAATCCATGATACAAATCCAAGGTGACAATACGCTGAGGGACAACTTCAAGCAGCTGCAGAAGGGAGAGGGCAGAAGGCCTAACAACCCACCTCCAAAATCTCAGGCTGAGGTGAAACAGCAGCGCAGGTTAGTAGGCTACTAGCTCTCAGCTTCAACAATGCATGCTCTGGTTTGTGGTCTAACGCAAATTTGTTTAATTCAGTTTCATTTGTCTAAAATAGGACTGGAGAAGTGATAACGTGATATTTTGTATGTTTGATTTATAATTTTTGACGCTGCAGAACCATATTCTATGGAGTGATTGAGTTGTTATTTAGAGATGAACTTACACAAATTTCTAGTAGTTTTAGTATAGATTTCATTAGAAAGAATCGGTATTCTTCTATAATTTGTGATTGGTTTTTGATGTTTGTGTTGATCTGACTGCCGGAATATTTCAAGATTGAAATCAACAACAATTGAATGAGATTAAAACCAAGTGCCAAAATGACGTTAATAGTCGTGCGTCTGCCTGTTTCTCTTGTTATCGATATCAACTGTCACATTGATATTGCAGCGTTACACGTCTCTATTCTGTCGGTCTCTTTGCAAAAGTGCAACAATAGACATCATAATCGCTATTTCGCTTGAATCTGAGCGTTTTAATCGCAATCAAGTTTCGTCGATTTTAATCTTGAAATATCCTGGCAGTCAGATCACCTCAAACATAAAAAACAATCGCAAATGATAGAAAAATCAAAACTTACTGATAGTATCTACTAAAATTTTGTAAGTTCACGTTTAACCCAACTAATATAATTATTTTGGTGAGACTAGTCATGTCATCTCATGTTTAACTTGACAGCGGGCAGGCTCCACCGAAGATGAGAAACGGTGACCACAGGTAGCGTATATCTCACTCTATTGCATGCCGCTAGCATACCTGTTACTATTCACCACACCCTTTACGTTTGTATTTCACTTTTTTTTACCTTTGCACAATCTGATGCTCAGCATTCGTTGCTAGCGTGTCACTTTTATCCATTTATCTATAGGAAGCTTTAGCAGTTACTAATGAGCAACATAGTGTCACTTTTAATTTTATATCCGGTTTCTAGTTACTAAAAGTTTAATATGGTTTATGGCTCTGTATTCCAATGGAAACCCCAAACAAAAGCAAATGTTGTACAAACAACACTCGTCTTTTCACTGTGTCTCTTGAGTCAGTGAAAAGACTGCTGTCAATGACTCAAGAGAAGTCCGTCACTGAAAAGAAAAGTCACTGCTTACATTTACACCTACTTTTATTCTCTATGATTGTCTTTCTGTTAAGATCTTTGGTTGACACTGTTTCTTGTTAGCTATAGTTTTTGTTGCATGCTTCTGTGTTGCAAGCTTTATGTTACATGTCTTGAGATGTTCTGAAACATTGAGAATAACATGAGATGATGTAAGTGTCATTCTAGCTGATCTAAAAATCGGCTCACATTTTTCAAGTGCAAAAAACTATTTTGCATTAAATTTTTTTTATCTGAAATTACCAAGACTTCAGTCTAAAATCAATTGTGTAAACTTTAAAAGTTGTCCTTTCCTGTGTGATATTTGTTACATGGAGAAGACAATTTCTACTGTTAGCTGGTCGACTGATTTCATTGCATGATATCATGAAACACATGGTTGTGGTTGTGATAAAATATACCTTGTCGTATCAACATGCCTTTTATTTACATGGCAGGATAAGAGCACTCAGGTAAATGCACTAGTTGTACAGGCTCCGCAATAGCCAAATGCTATTTGTTTTGTGTTCAGATCTATTGTTTTGTGTTTCTTAGCTGATCTATTTTAACACTGGTGATAGTATTGGAGTAAGAAATTCTATCATTGGGCATAATTACTCTATAATTAATGTATGATTAATTGATGATTGCTGGATGATTACTGGATGATTAGAGGTGTAGAGAAAGACATTAAACTAGTCTGACTGTCTCTCAGAGTTCTAGCGTGTTAATAATAACATAATAGTAATAATGATAATAATGCGATATTTTGTTTCTCTCTTTCTCTTTACTGTGTTTTTAGAGTTTTGACCTGTCAGCTAGGTATATTTCTTTCTGGCCGAAATATTATTATATGTTGCTTTCTATTTCTTCTAACTGGCTCCAATACTGGAGGATGGAGTCTCAACTCGGCTAAGTAATTTCCATATTCTTGCAGAGACCAGAGGGAAAGGCAGCGACCCAATTCTCACCACCAGGGTGTACAGCCGAGACCAACCCCGGGTACTAAAATCACGGTGGCTCCTCCTGGTGCTAACCGAGTCTGTAAGTAAAACCATGAAATGATCGCGCGGCTGGAATTGTGTGACGCAACTAGCTTAGGCCAGCTGATAAAAAGCTTTGAAACTCTTTTATAGCAGGCAGAAGATCTGTTGGGAGAGCCAAGATATTTCTACATTTTGTCCTGAAATTACTTGTTTCAAAAACTGGTGAATGTTTGAAGTTATTTTACTACAGTATGTTTCCAAGAAGCTGGTGTTCTTACCACAGTATGTTTCCAAGAAGCTGGTGTTCTTACTACAGTATGTTTCCAAGAAGCTGGTGTTCGTACTACAGTATGTTTCCAAGAAGGTGGTGTTTTTACTACAGTATGTTTCCAAGAAGCTGGTGTTCTTACCACAGTATGTTTCCAAGAAGCTGGTGTTCTTACTACAGTATGTTTCCAAGAAGCTGGTGTTCGTACTACAGTATGTTTCCAAGAAGGTGGTGTTTTTACTACCGTATGTTTCCAAGAAGCTGGTGTTCTTACTACAGTATGTTTCCAAGAAGCGGGTGTTCTTACTACAGTATGTTTCCAAGAAACTGGTGTTCTTACTACAGTATGTTTCCAAGAAGCGGGTGTTCTTACTACAGTATGTTTCCAAAAAGCTGGTGTTCTTACTTCAGTATGTTTCCAAGAACCGGGTGTTCTTACTGCAGTATGTTTCCAAGAAGCTGGTAGTCGGCAAGTTTGCATCCGCAATTTGGAAATGGCAAAACTCACAAATCAAGCGAGTTTTGTTAATCTTAAATTTTTATCGAATGTTTTATGCTTGTGGAAGATGGAAATGACACTTGCGAAGGATGCGTAATAAAATGCTGCGCAAGTTATTCCATGTTAAATCTTTCCGATGCTTTATTCAATCCTATTTTGAAACTGTGCTGTCAAGCAAAAAGTGAAACAGAAAAACATGAGTGCGCCGCTATGACCTCTGGCGTAGAATTCCTCATCTTTTTTAACACAGCACTCAGGTTAATCCACAAAATGCCAATGTCTATTGAAACACTTATCACACGATAACTGAACGTGTACACAACTCCAAATTCCAAACTACGATGATTGACATGTTCCAGCGTTATCACAATCACTATGGTTTCATTAACGGATTTTTCAAAAAACTTTTATGCGAATATGCGGCGATATAATCTTATTATTATTACTGCACTTCTTTATCTGAAGATTTGTTTAACGTGTATTAATCTTGAGGGTGGCCATTGAAGATTGGGAGGTAGTTATTTCCATAGAGTTATCTTCCCCTAGAGTGATAACAACATGAGCGTTTCCGGTGCCAACAAGGAGCGTTTAGGCAACGCCCCTTTTTGTGCTAGTCAATCGTAGTGATTGACTAGATCAGTAACATCAGCCATGAGAATGGTTAAACAAGAATCATGAATTTCCACAGTTAAGATAGTAATTAATGCTCATATTAAAGAAATGATGATTATAGTTTATTACTTTAATATATGCTTATTATTTAAAGCAATTCCATACCTACATGACTTGCAAAGGCACAGAATAGATAGTCTTAAGTAAGTGAGTTAATGCAATTAGTTACTCATAGATATCATATCATGATAGCATGATATCATGATATTTATTCATATAAAAAGCACTACTTTCTGATTCCGTGTAAGCAGATAATGTAGGCGTGTTAAATAGTGTTTTAACTGTTTGAAAGTTTGCCATTGCATATTCTCATATTCCCACGACCAGACGAGCGGAGCAAAGTTTGAGAGTTTTTATGATAAATGCATGCGCACACAACTTACGAAAATTATTCATCAACAATGAGACGAACCCTTGTTTGTAAATCTCATCAACAAATTTAACCATCGTTTTGTAGATTCATTAAAGTATAATAATGATACAAAACACATTTAAGCCTATTTAAATATGTTATCAAGTCTTTGTAAACCGTCGGCATTATCTTAAAACTTACCCATCTAATTGGATTATACACAAATGGACAGATTAATTTGGACGAAAATCGCCACAAAACGCTTGAAAAGCTTGGTTTAATAAAGTTGAGACCGGCCTACCAAACGCCAATAAAGCCGTGCGACAGATAGTAGAACTATTTAGCGGTGCGCATTTCACAAAAAAACCGTGCTCATTTCACCAGTCTATGGCATTGTTTACTTGTAATCAAATTTATTCGAAGGTTTCTGTAATAAACGTAGACCGTTTGAGACGTAGACCGAATTACGGGTACAAAATTGTGGTACACAGTTTATCAGCCTATGTTTTTTTTGTCCAATCACCAAAGGTTTCATTATTTAAAACGTTAGCCAAAATTCTTTACAACTTATGTACAAGCTAGGGCGGAACTACAACGCCCCTTTATGACAAGAACATTTTTTATTTTGCTGCAGTTTCAGACGCGTGAATGCTCATACTTGCTTTCTGTTAAAGATCGCTATCAATACCATTCTACATTCAACACAACCAACTTTCAAACTGTGTATAGCACACAGTAGCTTGCCATTTTACATCTACTTTTGTATTTCAGAGTTATAATAAACATATTTCCTTATCGTTGTTGTTAAAATACATACATTACAGTAGGTTAGGCCTACAGCTTAAATTAATTTTTTGTTTTATCGTTGTAAAGCAGGTTTGAGATAGTAGTAGATTAGGTGTGATTTTTTGTGTGATTAGGTGTGATTTATTACTGTATTAAACCAAGCTTTTCAAACTATTTCTAGAACATTAATATTTCAATTTCTATTTTAAACAAGTCTCATTTACACTATACTCTGTCAATTCCCGCTGAGAACTACTTTTTCAACAACCAACAATACCCTTTCTTTTTTCCATTATCACTTTGGTCGTTGGCTGTATGACAGTGGAATTTCTAGTAAGTATTACGGGTGTACGAGTACTCTAGTATTCCTAATAATTCGCATCTGTAGTTGTCTGTTCCTATCCCTATTACACAGATGTTATATTCCGCTAATACCGTAACATTTGTGGTGTTAAGAAAGAAAGAGTATATTCACACTGCTTACAGTTGTCCAAGGGAGACCGGAGCAATCAAGTAGGCCACTTTCTACACCTCCTGTTGGAAGGAATATTGTGCCACCCCACGGTGACAGGCATCACAGGCCTGCAGATCCAAGGCTTCCTCCTAGTCAAACTCCATTTGCTATCGCTCCACGGCGCCCTGTTGGTATGTCATTTCTTTTATTGCAGATTCCTATGTCAATTAACTAGGATATTCACAAATTTTCCATACAGCGATAGCGTAGCGACACATCTCCATTGTGGAGACAGCCGAGTCGCTCTCATTCTGTCGTCGTTCAATGTTACTGTTTAGAGTGAAACATTCATTTTTGTACCATTTAAACGACCTCAGCATCCAACGGTGTCGCGCATAGGTCTTGCTTTTCTATTTTTTAATATGCAGAAATTTTGTTGTTGAAACTCTCTGATTTATCTGTTTTACACGAAACTGAAAAATAGTGACGAAAGCTGTTCGTTAATTGTTGTCACGGCATAACAAATAACGGCATAAGAACTAGCAGTTCTTTCTTCTGATCATCCATGTTTTGTTTTGTCCTTGACCTCCTAAAAACACAACCTTGACATAAGGTGTCGGCACAACCGTCACTCTGCTATAGCTCATGGAAATATGATCTGCTTGTCGACTCAGCGTAGCGCTGCTGCACTGACGCACCCAAGTGCCACTAAACTATCTCTGTATAGAAACTTAACGATTACTTGTAAACTGGCCATAACTAAGATGTTGATGACGGTTGATACTTCATTTTTGTTCTGTTTTTATGTTGTATTTGTTTTCTTCAAAAGTCAAACATTCTACAAAAATGCTCTAGGATTTTTTGGCTTAGACTTTTTAGCACTGTTATTTTTTCACCGCAGAACTTATTTACGCTAATATACAGTAAATAAATAAAACGATAATGCCGTACTTTTTGGACTATTAACCGCACCCCTATATAAGCCGCACCTGCTTTATTTTCCAAAAAACGATAATAAAACAATGCATAGGCCGCACCTTTGTATAGGCCGCAGAACTGAGGATGGTGCTTTTTAACACGGCAGCAACCTTGCTGTTTAAAACGGAACAGTGTCTAACGGCGCTGTTTCGTATTAACTGACGCTTTTTAACCTAGTGCCTAGCGGAACAGTATCATGAGGCATTGTTTTGTATTTTCTTTCATCGCTTAAGGTGCACTGACCGTAGATTATGGTTAATGCGCCCTAGCGGTCCAAGAAAAAACCACAGATTAACCGCACCCTTATATAAGCCGCATGGCTCAAATCATCAGAAAAAAGTAGCGGCTAATAGTCCGAAAGGTTCGGTACTCACAAGAAAATGTAAAAAACAATATTCTCATAAAACTCTACATGTAATACCTTTATCCTCGAAATACGTTAAAAGTTGCTCGTAGGCCCCATCTTTTTGTTTCTTGTTCACATTGCCAAGATTTGATTGAAGGGTCTCGTGAACTACATTTGTAGTCGTTATGTAGTCGTAGTTTGTAGACTAAATGTACTCGTTATGTACAAAAAAATTTTCCATTTTCACTTGAAGTTTGTTGAACCGTGATTCGCAACAAAAGATGGATCAATTCTAAACTTGTAACCTGCGCCAAAAAGTCGTATTCTGGTACAACAGTTGGCAAATGTTATCAATCGTTGTCATCTATTTACAAATTCTGACGTTGGCTCATGTTTGTTTTTGTCATAGTAGTGAAATGTTTAGTGATACAAGGGGAAGTAATCTATGTGAGGTTCAATAAGCTGCCATATTATAAATATATCTTTAATGAATGCATACTGGCCATTTGCCTCTGACTGTTAGGAAGTTCTGCTCCATTTTCTATTTGTCTTGTACCAAACTGTACTTTCGTTATTCTAACTGTCCATCTTTTCAATTGACATTGTAGACAACAAACCTTCATCAAAGAGTAAGTGCCGGGCTGTCTGCTGCCACATGTTTGTTACCTGGGTTCATCGGTTGTGGCACATCTAAAGCCGTAGAGTTATTTAGGCCGAGATTTAGGGCTAAAAGTATTTGAATGGCAATGGTTAACGGGTTTCATATGAATTGACAATGTTTGCCGCTTTCCCTCTTGCATGTAGAGTAGTTGTGTTGGATTCTAGATTGTTCTAGAAATGCTTTGATTTGAACTTTCGCATGGTCTTATGACATTGCGTGTGGATTCTGCAGATGTCATTCTTGACTCCTGCCTTACGCTCCATCCAATTGGGCATTTGTTCATTAGCTATTTGGCATCGGCAAATGTGCATGATGGATTCTTCAAAGCAACTACTACAGTAGACGCTCCTATAACGTAAATAATGCATTCCAGTAAGGTTTATGTGATAGGGAATTTACCTTATAAGAACAGTAAAATACATGTAAATTGCATAATCTGTTCCAAGATCTTTCCAAACTCACCCCTTTGGCCATGCAAAAAGGAAAAACTTTACTTAACACTTTTAATTTGTGGGCTTTACGGTAACTGCAGAATTATTGGTTTGCATCAACAACA